>NW_009725408.1:0-31206 GCF_000703405.1 Apaloderma vittatum
GCCGAGCAGCGGCCGCGGCACAGCCCCGCGCACCGACACGCCAGCTCCCTTGCAAGCTGAGCTGAAGAGGGAAAGGCAGCAGATGGAAGCATTTTGTCCTGGGATTCCCCCCCCTCCCCCAGCACGTCATCTTGCTTGGTCTTCTCCACCTGCTTTCTATGCATTTACAATCAAAACACCACCACATTCTGCGACTGATTTTTGTCGTTTTCTATTAGCGGAGCTCCGACTGCTTTTCCAAGCAAGCACATGCTGTTGGACCTTGTTACCTACCATGCAGACCGGGGCCAGTACAGGTTGCCTAAGGTCTGTGCAATTGGTACTCAGTTTAGAGTGGTTAGACCCATGCTCTTACAGTAACAGCTGAAAAACCCTTCTGCAATGCTTATCCCGTGGCCATTAGTGCATTTCCAATGCTCCTCCTGCCATTTCTTAGTTTGTTTAGTTTGCACCTACACTAGTGACATTCAGGGATAAGACTCTAGAAAACATACAAAACACAGGTGATGCAATGTCAGTTGTGTAAGAGATGTAATACTGCAGTGTGAAAATAACCTCTGTGACTCTTTTCCTCCTCTAAAAGAAATAAATTTTTATGAATTCAGACAATATTTGTAACAGAATAACTGCCAAAGATAATCCCTCGAGAAAAATCAACGCCCTCCAAGCAGCTCAAAAATGTCACCAGAAGCATGCTTTAAAGGAAATACATTTTTTGCATGTATAAATAAAACCTATTTTTTCAGTACCCTGCACGTCCCAGAAATGCCACACAGAGAGCTTTCAAGGGCTGCTAATATAATGCACACACATAGACGTTAACTAACTCTTTTGAAGCAAGAAAGTGAATGCCAGCATAAAATGCACAGGAGTCTTATTAGCAGAGAGCCTGTGTACCATTAAGCTTCCCTGCATGGTAATACCAAATTTGCGACATCTTATAAGCATATGGCTTGAACATCACAGCCTTTCTAGAAACTTAAGTTCAGATCCTGGCAGGATCAACTCAGCTTGACAACCTTCTGCTGTGTATCTTGCAGCAGGAACTGCTTCGCTCCTACTGTTTGGTCCGACATCTCACACAAAGGGCTCCCGTCTCTGCTTGGGGGCTTCCATGCTGCAAAAAAACAACACAGCAACAACCCACAGAAATTACAGAGCAGAACTTGTGAGGGTCCCACAGAAATTACAGAGCAGAACTTGTGAGGGTTTATAAAACCAGGACTGAATTCTGAGAGTTGCCTGTAGTAATCTGGACAATGCAGAAGGTGGCTGCTCTTTGTCAAAGGTGAGAGGAATTTTAAAAATAGTGTCCCACAAACTCCCAACTTTTTGCATAAACCTAACACACACCCTTGGGACCCTCCAGCAAGATGGGGACACAGGTTCCTACTACCCCACAATACTATCAGAGTACTGTTTGGGATATCTACTCCCACGGGAGCTTCCTTACAGAGCTCCAGAGAACTTGTCCACTATGCTGCAGGTAACTCGGAGAAACCAGTCCCTCACACTTAATGATTTCCCACAAACAGCTGCTGCAGAACACTAATGTGAGGGAAATTCACAGGACCTCGTAGTAAGGAAATAGTCTGAGTAAGATCCACAAAACTTACCTTGCAAGGAATTACTTTCAGAATTTTTAAAAATTGTATTTATTTTAAGAATTGAGCTTCGTATATAGCTCAGGCTCTCTAAGACTCCTAAGCAGGCAAATGCAGGATTAATAAAATATTCAGCAAAATAACAGATGATTTGTTTCCTCAGGGAATTTTTGTCATGCTGTCAGCATACAATCTTGCAAGTCTTGACTTTGCTAACACTGGCATAATTCTCATTTTATATATGAGGAAACTGAAGCACAGATATCCAAGGTAGCACGGGATAATTAGTACAGTTTGTCAAACCAAGTAGCAATTAAAACGGAGTGAAAAATTGTAGGAATTGCTGGACTTTTGTATTAGTAAGCACTGAAATCTATCAGATTAAGTGATCCAAGTCCCATAGATTTTATATGCAAACTTTTGATATAGCTAAATTACTATGCCCAGACCTAGAACTGTGTGTGCACAAAAGCTATTCTACACTGATGATCAGAAAGAAGTTAGGGAAATTTCCACAGGCTGACTTTCAAGGGTGCCTCTTGTTTTAACTGCAGAACCCAAGATAATGATGTATCTGGTGTCTCCAGAATAAAATCTAAACAACTGTTTTGATCAGAGAGGTATTAAGAGAACCACATTCTGTTAGAATATGAAGCTCCACTTAAATCTAAATGTTCCTCCCAACTCTATAAAATTTTCTAAAAAAATTATAAATCCAACCAAACAAGTGTTTGGAGTGTTCCCATCACTACAATGCCCACCACTCTTGGCTGTTTCAGAGGTTTGCATTGTAATTGGCATTAAAAGCCAACTTCTGTCATGACATGCTTTCAACAACTAAAGTTATTTTCAGAGGACGATTAAGGGACTTGAACATCTCTCCTATGCAAAGAGACTGAGAGAACTGAGGCTGTTTAGACTTGAAAGGAGATGGCTGAGAGGGGACCTTATTAACATATATAAGTATCTGAGGGGTGGGTGTCAAGGGGAAGGAGACAATCTCAGGGGTGCCCAGCAATAGAAGAAGAAATAATGGGTTTAAGTTAGAACACAGGAAGTTCCACCTCAACGTGAGGATAAACTTTTTTACTGAGAGAGTGACGGAGCCCTGGCACAGGCTGCCCAGATGTTGTGGAGTCTCCTGCTCTGGAGACTTTCAAAACCTGACTGGCCACGTTCATGTGTGACGTGCTCTGGGCGATCCTGCTCTGGCAGGGGGGTTGGACTAGATGATCTTTTGAGGTCTCTTCCAACCCCTGACATTCTGTGATTCTATGATTTCACGTTTTGCTCTCTTTGGAATAAGCAAGTTCAAGACGATCCTTAAGAGTCTCTCGTTTGTTATGTAAGGAAATTACTCCTGCTTTTAGCTTCATACCAAGAACTCCCACTATATTCAGCAAGGACTTCAAGCAAACACGTGGAACTACCCCACATATTGCACCAGACCTGAGGACTCTTAGCGCCTGTGGTTTCAGAAGAAAAACAACCAGAACTCCTAACAGAACGCCCCCACCACCTTTCAGATTGACCAATCAGCACTAAACACTTGAGTAACTCACTTTTAGAGCTGTGGTATTTATGTTCAGTGTCCTCTGCTAAAGCCAATTCTGATTTGAAACAGCAGCTAGTATTCATAACCCAGGGAAAGCAGCAATCACATGAATCTGGTTGATGTTACATGCGCTTTCATATTAACTAGTCCTGTGGCTCAGCTACATCCAAACACACTCACAAAAACAACCCATGCCTCTACAAGGCCAAGGTGTTCCTGCTCCGGCGGGGGGATTGGACTAGATGATCTTTCGAGGTCCCTTCCAGTCCCTAACATTCTGTGATTCTGTGATTCTGTGAAGGTGTCAAGGGTGTTGATTCTGGGCTGCAAAATGTTGAAACGCCAGAAATTTCTCGTCATTTAACCCTTTCTTCTCACGTGTAATATTCCGCCCAACATCAATAAAGCAGATCTGCCAAAGTGTCGGGAGAGCACTGCTCTGGGGCAGTCAGCAGAACACTGCTCATCAGGGCTACAAGGCTTCTGCTGCTGGACGGGAGAGGGCAGAGGAGACAGGGAGGCTGTGAAAGAACTACAGCCTTTAGGAACACTACTTGCTCAGTCATTGCATCAGCTGTGTAGCACCTGCTGGGCACACAGATAGGAACAGACATCGCTGCAGCCCAGCCTCAGCTGCCAAGTCACAAAGAGCACACTTACCCAGAGCCCGCAGAACCATGAGGCAGGAGGATCCACACCAGGGAACTGCCCTTGGGGGCCACAGCTGAGGAAGGCACTTAAAGAACGTGTCTGAACTTGGAAACTCTGTGCAGCCATTCCCCATCACCCCTAAAACCTTTGAAAGTCTTGAAAGATCATCTTGAAAATCATCTTGAAGCTCAAAATAAAGCCTGAGGTTAAGGATTACAAATGTCTGTCCACAGCGTTTTCAGAATGTTCTCATTTCAAACTACAGGATTCTCCCTTTACCAATGCCCAAATTTTGGCATTTCAAACTTCCATTTAATGCAACAGGACAGATGAAATTCATGGAGCAAAATTCCTTTTCTCTCAAGAACAATAAACCCTTCAAACCATGGGCAAGATACTGATATATAACTAGATTTTTATGAATGTTTACATGCATGCATACATTGCATTCATTTGGACTCCTGTGGGGAAAAAACCTTTCTCAAAGTAATCTCTTATGATAATAATGTTAACCAGCTAATTACATAAGAAAAGCCTATGAAATACTCTTTTCAATTGTGCACTATAGGTGAAATAACATACCTTTAAAAACTTAGCCACATCAGTCCTTTGTTCATCTGGAAACAACACATTAAAATGTCTGGCTTTTCTATGTCTTTTTTTTTTTTTCTTTTCTTTCCAATAATAAATGCCTCATGCTGAAAGCCTGCCAGTCTGTTGGAGAAACAAAATTCCTTGAGAAAACACTGTAAACATAAGCATAATCTCCCCATCCCACAAAATTGCCTTTCCACAGTCCTATAATTCTGCACAGCCAATGACTCAAACTCCACATCAAACCAACAAAAAAAACCCCCAAAAACCCAAAAGGCACATACCAAAACCACATCTAAACAAAAAAAAACCACACAAAGCAAAACAAAAAACCCTCCACCCAAGTAAACAGTCAGGAGAAATAGATAGTCATTAGAATTATGATTTTTATTTTTTTTCACTAGAGCAACATTGAGGAAAGAATTTTTACATACAGGTTTCTTTTTTTTTCATCAACTTTACAAGCAAATTCCGATATACAATATTTACTCTGGCCTGGGTTAAAAAATAAAAACAACAAAGCAGATAGTAAGGGTACCTCTTGTTTTAGCTAATACTGAATTTAAGATTCCATTGACACTGACATTATATCGTTCTTATTGTGGTGCTTTTACAATTAAGTAGGCAGTGAGCAGCTTTACCACAACAGTGACTGGATTTCCTCAATAGCACAGTTGTAAAATGACTATACCGAGACCTACCACCAGGATCATGTATTAAATCTGCTCTGCTCAGAAAAAGCCACTAGAACAAGATAAGGAATAGCTACGGAAGCCCAATTCAAGAACGGATTTCCATTTGTACGGCAAGAAAATGTCCACGTTAAGAGGATCATGTGCTGTGCAAAACCAGAAAGACTTCCCCCCCAACATGCACCCTATGCGAGTTTGACACTTCAGAATGTGCCTATGGTAGTGACATGCAAACAAAGTAAATCACGCAAACGGGATTCTGTTTTCTGGCGTCATTACAACAAACCAGCATTTAGATCAAGGATGAAATGACTTTTACTGCCCTATGATGCAGCCTAGTTGCTATGTCTAGTCTCACTGCTATGAGAGGTAAAGTTGAGGAACCCACTTTTTTTTTTTTAACTATATGAAAAATTCAGTGCTATTTTAGGTTTTCAGGGCCATTGTGCTAACTTTGAGAAAGTCTAAGAGAAAATATTGCACTTCTTTTCTCAAACAAAAACGTATGCTGGGAACATTATTCTTCAAGAGCTATGCTAGTCCTAGGGAAGTTTTGCCATTGGCCTTGATTGGCAGTAGGAAGCACCAGCTTCAGGGAAGGGGACAGTAATTATCTGGCTGCATCATCAACGTTAAAATTCCACGGTTAAATTGAAGTCATTGCACAACAAAAACTCAGTTTGCTATATGAATGTTTTTATACATGCTAGAGTGCGTATCAATTCTGTGAAAGTGATGTGAAGGTACCTTGGAAACAGCAACGCTAGCAGGGAAATTAGTTTCAAACAAAAGCCACGCACAGCAGGAGGCATCTAGATTATTTTAGGCACAACTCCAAGCAATAAAGCTCATTTAAAGTGCAATTCTCTTTTTTCTTTTGTGTTTATTCACTTGTTAAAATGCGTAATTGTCTCTGTACACACATACTGAACAGTAGTTTAATACCTTTGTGAATATTGCACAAAAGAATGAGAAATCAAAACAAACAAAACGGCAATATAGTTTTAGAAACCTAAAAAAAAGAACAACCCTGAAGTTATCAAACTTTTTAATTTACACATTTTAGATAATCTGCACCAGTACTGATGATATATATCTGCACCTTTCATTAGGTAGATACGTTACCTGAAAATACTTACTTAATCCCACTTGACAAGCTCTACACAGCGCCCTCTCATCCATCTCCCCCCAGCCCCGTCCTTTGCTGAAGCGAAGCTCCAAACTTCGCTTCGCTGCTTCTCTTCCAGTTGCCCGTCTCCTGACGGGCACTGCTCGTACTCTGGACTTACTAAACGTGCAACAGAGCCTTCCCTGGTAAAGTCTGAAGAGTCAAAATATGTGGGTGTCCTTAGAGGGATGCCAGGTTAGCAGCTGAACACAAATACAATTCAGGCTAGCATCTGCCTCATCCATGATCAAATCCTGCTGTCTCCAGCTCAGCGTCTCACTAATCTGTCAGAATAAAATGCGGAAATGCTATTACAAAGAATATAATCTACTTATGCTTTCTAAATGCAGAAAAAAACCACAAACCAAAACAAAAACCCCAAATAAACAAAAAAACTCCCCCCTCCAAATAAATAAATATATTTTGTTTTTCGGGGAAAAAAATCCAAAACCAAAATAAGAATATCTTCTTTTACAAAATCCCTGTTCATCTCTTCACTTTGTTCCTTAATTTTCAGTAAAGGTGCAGATAGACAGATATCAATAGCTTTTAAATGTAAACATAATTTTAACATCACTAAATCAAGGTGGTGATACCTCCAGAATAAGAAGCAAAAGAACTCATGGTGAAATAGATCTGTCAAGAGCATTAAGTGAAAAATCACCTTTTCACACAAAATCATATACAACTAATATAAAATTAGCTTCTCTTCAAGGAAAGTAAACTTAAAAAAACACCTTCCATAGAAATCTATATGGACCAGAAAATGAACCAGGAATCTGATCATTCCCTCATCAGTTTTTAAACTCCTGAGAAACACCGTTAGCTGCCAGGAGCTACTTTTGGGGAATATAAAGAATCAGTTCTTTTCTTATCAGAAGTAAACGCTTTCTCTGCAGGCCACCTGATTCAATGTTTTGCAAGGAAAGGAAGATTTTATTTATTTTTTTTCCTGGAGAATAACTGTTACAGCAATCTTGAATTGTAGTTATTTTGATCCCATATCAGCTGTAACAAGTAATGTTACCCTTGTCACTTTTTGCTTTCACAGTCTTTGCCCCAGTTAACAGGAAGTCCTGGAAGCCTCTTTATTTCAGACTGATACAAGCAGTTCTGAAATAGAACCTCCCTATCCATTCCCACCCCCCCAACCTTTTCCTTTTACCACTTCATTGTCAGTTAAAAGAATTTACAGTGCAACAAATCCAAAAGAATTCCTTGGATATTAATTATGTAGTGAGAAACTCAGGTGAGATGATTAATTTTTTTCCTTCTCCCATCCAACTAAGGTATCTGCCCATCACGATAACCTCAGTTAAAAGACTTAAACTGCAGAAATCGATTACTGAACTTATTTATGAAATGTCTACACCTACTTACTTTAATTCTCCCAAAGAAAATACTGTAATATGTCATTGTCCTATAGCCAAAGCCTAGAACAAATTATGTTTCATTTTACCTACATTATATGCTGTTCAGGACCAGATTTCGAGAGAAGTTATTTTAACAGCCTTCAGCGGATTTTAAAACCAATTCCAAAACAGAAACTCCCCCAATAGCTAACACCCAAAAGACAGTGATGGGAAAGAAGAGAAGAATTAGAGACGGGACGTAACATTAAGTTTCTGCAAAGTTTCACTCGATATGCGCATTTTTAACTCACAGCACATGTGTCATGGTCCCACAGTTGCACCATGATGGTCATGTATTTCCAGACCACTTTCAGAAAAAATACTTCTCCTAGAGAGCAGAAAAACGCCTTTTTTTTTTTTTTCTGGCTTTATTTCCCCAAAAAGCTCCTTCCCAGCTATCATGCACTTCTTTAGAAATTACATTAAAAAAAAATTACAAAAAAAACCAAAACCAAAATACATACATCTCTGAAAAACTCTTAAGAGTACCAGCTCTGGATTAGGACATAATAAGATTGCTCAGAGCAAATAAGTGGGGTTAATTCATTCTTGGGTTTGTTTGTTTGTTTTTAATATAGTTGCTTTTTTAATATAAGTTCTATTCTGTAAAATAGTTTCAAATCCCTACACATATGGCAAAGTTTGTGCAAAATTTCAAGTCAGGTACTTCAGAGCCTTTCAATATTAAACAGAAATCAATAAATACAAGTAGTACAATAAAAGTTAAAAATATTAATTAAAATGCATGTTGTGCAACCTTGACATAGGTATTACGGACCCCTTATTCCCACAGGCTCCCTACTTACCAATTCATAAAAGCCTGTATTGTAAGGTTTTGCACAAGTATCCCTAGCACTGAGTTTCAAGAATCTACCCAGTAATGTGTCTATTCAACACAATAAAAACATACCACAATATTTTAACAAATTATGATGTTTAACAGAGAAGATTCATTTCACCCTGTGAAATCTGCTTATTGTCTGTGAACAGTGAAAACAGGATAAATAAAGAACAAGAGCAACTTCTGATTACAGCAAAACAAAACAACACACCCAACCCAACCCATCAGATTAAATAACATTAAATATGTCAGTCTTGAGATAATGATAAATACAAGGATTTTTGCATAGGCCTCTGGAATACAGAGTCAGAATTATGGCCAATAAAACATCTGCTAGTAAGTCTAATCTTCCACCACTCTAACCTAACGAGTACTCAGAACCAAAAAGTTAAACTGAATAGCAATTTCATTGTCTAATAACTCAAACAGAGGTAAGAAATGATTTCTGCCATCCCAAAACATATAGTGCAGCGTTCTGATATTCGTGGTCACCACAGACTTCGGTATTTGCTTAATTACCAAGACCACTGTGCAATACAATCTTTAATACAGACCTACGATATAATAAAACACTCTCAAGAGAGGCTGCACAGCTCACAACATGAGCCTCAGTATGACAGGATGGAGTATGCAAAGACTAAAGAAAGCTGCTCTTTGTAATATCCACTCAGGATTTGCAGGCTGTAGATAAAGCAGCCTCCAAGGCAGCCAAGCCCAGGAAGGAGTGTAAGGCCTGGCGTAATGCAGTGAGACGTCAGGACGTTGTTCTCAATGTGTCTTTGGTTTAGGGAGGCGGGAATCCCGATTAGCGGGCAAGCTGTCCCCAGAATGCAAACCTGTGCTCTGCGTTTGCGTATTTTCCTTTCTCTGTACCGGTGGCTTTGGGATGTTAGACTTCAGAGAGGTGTTCTGAGGCTCTGGAAATACTGCTGTGGATTTCTGACTGCTCATTTGCTTAGATTTAACAAAGGATGTACTTGGTGGGCGAAGTTTAGACACTTTCTGGCTCTGTTTACCCTTTAGGTTATCCTGACCAGATGTTGGCTGTAGCTGAGTCGAGCTACTTAACGGTAGAAGCTCAGGTTCCTTGGAAGCAGTGGAATGATCTGCAGATCGTGCGAGAACGGCCATTGCAGGAGGCACTAAAGCATTTGGGGGCTTTGCAATTCCTAAAGTCTTTGGCCGAGAAGCCTGGTTTGCGAATGAGGGTTGACCTTTCACTGCTAAGTCAGTCCGCACTTCTCGAGTATCAGCTCGTGTGGAAGTCTGAAAACGGGAACGAGACGGTAATGTACCTTTATTACTAGCCACCTCTCCAGAGTCTTCAGTACTTTTATTTTTCAGATTTACCAAATATGATGCATTCTCATCTTTTACATTTAACTGTATGCTCATTAAAGAGTTTACATCATTCAGGCTATTTGTGAGAGAGACATTTGCAGCATTTAGATTCTGATGATTGCTGTTTTCATGCAAACCACGCTTACGATATTCACTGTGGGCCTCGATATGTGGTATTTTTATTAGTTTTCCCTGGGCGAGGTCTGTGGAACTGGGAAGGCTGTTGGAAGGCTGTAGTACTTGAGGCTGTTGGAGAGAAAAAAATACAGTAATATATTAGGCAAAGAAAATGCCTGATAATATTCTGAATCCAATGTGTGCTGACTGGATGCTTGATAAAGGCTGTATATCTGGTTTTATAAAATCAAACTTTGACTTTGGCAAAACAGGATGGTTCATGGGACTCATACAAATGTGACTTGTAACTTAAGAGGAAAAAAAAATATACCAGCACTGAAACACACAACATAAAGACAAAAAAATAAATCAATTAGCTTAAAAACCAGAAACACGAAAAAGGTATGGTTGATGGTGTCACCTAAATCTGCAGGACAGCATAAGAATGGCACACGAGTACTGATCAGTTCTGATTTAAGTGCTTAATAAACAAATGCAATGGCTATCAGACTATATCCATCTTTTAATTTCTATTCACTGCACACTCAAGTTAACTATCCCAAACCTTTTACCAAGTTCTATCCTGTATGGGCAGGAGAGTTTAATGGACCACATGAATTTACAGTGTATTTTCCTTGTATTTCTGACCTTGAGGTCAGAAAATTTGATACAGGTAGGTTGTAATTTGGCTACTGACTAGACTCGGGGAAATGTTTTATCTTGAACAGATTTCAAATGAGCTGATAAAGAAATCTCCTTCAATAGTGCAGTGCAACAGGGTACATGTGACGCTAAAGATCATACGCTACTGCGCTGATAACCAAGGAACAAAAGAATGAAGATTTTACTTGTTATCAGAAGACGCGACAGTGAATTGATGACACCTCTTCTGGGTCATTTTTATTTTCTCTTTACTCTTCCCTCTGAAAGACTTTAAAGATTAATCTGTGCACTAGCTTCACAAACATATCCCAGACCTGCAACTTGTATGCAGATCTTGGAAGAATTGTTAAAAAACCCCAGCAATTCATGGCACCACCTCAGACCTACTAAAACTTAAACTATAGTTTAAGCAGGTTTCAGGTTTGGATGTCCCTGGCAGGACTACTACTGAAAACTGAATCCTCAAAATTCCTCATCAAGGAAAAAAAAGAAAAAGTAATGGTAATGAGAGAAATATCACAGTTTCTCAGTCTAATTTTGATTTACTAGCAACTCTTCCCTTTAGAATATATTGGTTCTAGTTGGAAGCAAAGGCAACATCCAAGCTGGACCACTGACATCAGCAAGTGACCAACAGGTAAGTGCAAATATGTTTGGCAGTTTCAATATTATTGTTTCCACAAGAGGGAGAAGAAAGCCTTAAAAACTGTGTCAATCAATTATTCCTTACATGACTAAAACTAGCTTAAACTTGTGAATCTTTCTTAACCAAGCAATCCTAAAGGAAGAAAGTACTAGGCACAACTAATAATTCAGTGTATTAAGAGAGTTACAGCTTAAATGAATCCTCCAATATTTTTGTCATTTTTCAGGGTTTCTGTACTGGGTTACAGAAGTCATTATCCTTCCAGCTTGTGAGCTGACAGTTGAACGCTAGCCAAACTGATAGACTGATTTGAAACCTCACCTGCAAAAACAAAACTGAGTGCAGAAATGAGTGCAGAAATCAAAGCAATAAATACTTGATTCCCATAAAAACACTTCAACAAGTAATCGAAATTTTCTAATTCTACCTGAAGTAAAAAGTAAGTACACTTATAGCAAACAATATTGCGTCGAATTCTAATATGTAAAAATACGTGAGAAAAATTTTCCCCTTATCTAGAAAGTTTCTAAATGCCAGTCTTCAAAAATGCAGACAAATATTTCATATGAACATTGCAAATCCTAACTTTATAACAAATAATCCTAGTTATACTAACCAGCAAAAAAAATAAATAAATTGTAAGTTACAGAAGAAACTATATTCACACAGAAAGTTGAGCTAAACACAAAACCATCTGAAATATAGCAAAGTAGCAAGCTTTCTATAATGTTATTTCAAGTTCTTTTGGCAAAAAACTAGGAAGTATTTGAGCTTTTCCATTTGGACAGCTTTGCATTTCTACATATGAAAGTAGAAAAAAAGCATATTTTCCTTATTATCCTTCCTAACCTAAAAAGGTCTAAGCAATTCAATAGCTATAAAGTTAGCAAATCAAAGGCAGAAAACACCTACATGCTCAGAATTATGAGAACCCTAAAGCTCCAGTGTATCCTTGCTAAGTTGTTTTAAATACTGTACTGCTTTTTTTGATTTTGTATTTCTATATAATCTAAGTCTGTCCAGTTATCACAATTACAGATTTTAACCTCTTCAGATTGTTACGTGCATTAATGTTCAAGATGATGCTGAAAGCAGAAAAGTACCACTTCCAACATGTGCAAGTAACAGTTCATAAGGTATTTAACACTGAAAACTGCATTACCTTCACCGACAGCTTATATCTTTGCGTTACACACAAGTTTTTGTTTTACTAGGGAAGTCTACATTATTAGTCAAAACTAGCCAAAACAGACAGCAGGAAAAATACTTCATGAACTCCATCATAAGAAGGAGGGGAAGTAGAAACATAAAGAAACATTCCACCTTCTAGACATAGTATTTTATTTCATGAAAGCCTCAAAAAAAAAAAAAAAAAAAGCCCCAAACCCCACTGCAGTTCGTCATCTGCATTGCTTTGAGTGCACTTCTGATAATATATTGGGTTGGGACAGACCATGCCTTGGTCTAGACATGCTAACTGTAACATGCTAACTTGGTACTGTCATGCTAAATAGACTTCTGATTCTGTTTCATAAAGAAAATATTCACATGGACAAACACACCTGCATTCCTTCAGGATGCTTCTAAAGTCTTAAAGTTGGACTCTAAAACATTTTGAGTAGCTGAAGAAAATTAGTTCTCCTCAAAGTGAATGTACATCAGACAAAGCGCTTTGCGCACATGCTCCTTTTTGCACAAGAAACAGACTCTTCTGTACCAGCAAGACTTGCATGTATTGATGCACCAATCAAAATTACTAAAGTACAGTCCCTACCACGTTAGCTTAAGAGGTGCTTCTTTCATTTCTCTCAAGTAAAACTGGCTGTTACACCATCCAAAGGAAAATGACAACATACCCACAAAGAGGATTACCATCACCACAGTTACTGAAACCCTGAGATTGTATGAGATTCATGCTGGGAAACCGGAGACGAGTACGTCATCCTGATAAAGAAGTTAATATGGCCATGACAGTGACAGTTATTGCAATATCGTTATGTTTAAATTCCCTTCAGTTTTGCTTTGGTTATTCTGTATCTCTAACCTGCATCCCCATCTCGACTCCCTAGATGTTACCCCTGTAGAATGCAATAGAGGCATTTTCTCCCTGCAGCATTTTGAGGAACGGGGGAAGTGAAGCAATGAGAAATCCAAGAACTGCATGCACATCTCCAACAGACATGCATCATGCATAGGGGCAAAAAACGCCAAACAAACAGTGAAAATGCATGAGGAGGCGGTGGGAAGAAATCTGAAGTTGTACTGTACCACGCTTTATCACAGAAGTAATGGACTAACTTCTCAACTCCTTGCCAATGGCATAATGGGAAAGCAGAGACAAGAAAAAGACAAGGACAATGATGTCAGAGGACCAGGACAAAACAATGAGCAATTGCCATGACAGAACTGCAACTTTTCACCATTCAAATTGTAATTACCATGTCCTCCCCCTTGTTTTTTAATCCACCTTCCAGAAACAAAGGTAGCAACAGTACAAAAAATATTTATAGCAAGAGCTGCGCAGAATACCTTCGCTCTTACAACTTGAAGTCTTTTAAAACAGTTAAATCTCTTACACTTCAAATACTGTCAAAAGCTGTAACTAGAATTTGTGCATATGATTATGAGTATATTCATCAAAAACTATTTGCATCCACGTTAGATACCCAACAGTGAACAACAGTGCCATGAGATACATTGCATTATGTGCTCTGACCACATTGCCTGTTTGGTGGTGGAAGATGGGTTTAATTAACCTTCTTCCTAACAACTCGCTCACGAGCTTGAAGAGACACCACACTACCACATTTTCTTTTTGAGAGGAGGTGGGAGGAAGGGACACAGACCCTGCTAGACAGGTTTTCAGTTTCTGATCAGTTGTGACATCCCTTATCTCGCTGCCTCGGCACAGGATAAGCTGTCACTCTATAGGCCTTCATTTGAAGATGCAGCCTTGCTAACGGGCTACACTGGAAAGCTCTCATTTTCTACCTCTGGAAAACACCAAGATTTCACACCTTAAATCTGTAGCAATTACTAATACCATCATTTTAGATTTCTTTTTTTTCCCCTCCTCCCTTTTAGCTAATTATACCCATATTTCAACATTGTAAAATAGGATTCCACAGTATGGTATATGATGCAAAGCAACACTAATATTTCTTTTTTAACCACCATTCATCACAGCATGAGGGTAATATGGCATAGCATTATTTTTTTTCTTCTGCATAGGCTGTATAGGAACTCCAACATAAAGAAAAATACTCTGTATCTCACAGAAAAATTACTTAATATATAACTACATCAAGGCAGGCATATAATTTGAAAATACAGGTATATATGCAACAAACCAACAAATGTGAGCACATATAGAATTGAGTTTTGTTAGCAAATATATACTTAGTCAGGCACAGGCCACATTTCTCTTGTAGTCCGATCCACAACTACCCAACCTGGGAGAAGGTAGTTTTTCTTAGAAGACATTTCTTCATACAGCTGAACACTCGTTAGTCAGAGCAAAAATAATTACATGTAAATGTCAGTAATGTTATGATTCTAGGATATTTTTATTAATTTCACACTGTCTTTAATGTGAGTCATAGAACTTCCCAGATAATATTCTTAAGCAACTTCGTTCTGCGAACACCAACACGTGGTACACCCTACAAAGAACTAGAATCAGTCAATAAAGGTTTGGAAACATTTCAATGTTAATCAACATACTTTTGTAAATAAAAACAAAAATACGCATGAAAAAGCAAAGCCTGGACCTGATTTATAGCCAATGTGCATCCAGCAGCTATCTTGCTGCTGATAAAAAAAAAAAAAGATATGTGTTACCTGCTAGAATTGCTTACATTTTCTTTATTTGTAATGCTTACACACAAAAAGTCTATTTTTTTCCATGAAGTTCACAATAAGTGGAGATGTGAACAACTGCAATCTTGAGTAACAGAACAGTTTTCATCAGCGTTTCTGTGTGGAAAAGGGGCCTAGAGTAAGTGGTGTCATAGTCTTGCATTGCAACAAGAGTTCATAGTTGTTCACTGACAATTTGTATTCTAAATGCTGCGTTTCTAGAGCTGCATTATTAAAGTTTCAGAACACAAAATCCAAAGTTCTAAATTGTATTGAACATTTGCAATGGACCACTACACAAAAGTGGGAGTTATAGGAATAAAAACCAATTTTGTTTACAAAAATGTCAAAAATCAATACACTATTATGATAGTGTTTAAGAATTACAAAACATTGAACTGCTTCCAAGGCTGCTGAAACAACATGAAGCCAAGAAATGTGGAAGTATCAAAAACTAATTTTCATTCAAAGTGCAAAACACACATCCACTTCGAAAGCATGTGAACGAAGTGCAGTGAGGTGGTAAGTTTGTAGGGCCCGTTAAGCAGTGGGCATGCTCACGTCGTTAGTGGAGAGAATAGAGAAGCACTGTAAACATATAATAGTTTTGTAATATTACATACCAGGAATATATTACCTGTCCTGTACAGCAGCAGTAAAACTACGTTACAGTATATAAACAACCAAATATGAGCAATTTGCAGATTTACACCCTCATAATCTACAGTGCTTGTAAGTGGATCTGTGTATCCATCAGCTCTCGACACGTAGTAAAGAAACCTGCAGTGGTCACAAGTGCAGAAGGTATTTTACGTTTGGGATCCAGAAGTTAGAGAAGAAATGCTTGAATTCCAAAATGTCCAGGCAGAAAACACAGCTAGACAAAAAACAAGACTACTTCATGTCCCCATCACCAACAGAACGCTAACATTGACTTTAGGGCTATTTTTGTGTTCTGGGTGTGATACCCAGCCCATCGCTTGCCTCAAAACCCCACATCTGGCATTCTGAAGTAGGTCAAAAACCAGCAGACTTAAAACCACTGAACCAAGAGAAGAGGTAAAGTGAGAAAGAAGGATGCTAGCGATAATTCCAGAAATGTTCTACTTTATAGGACTCTTTACTTAAAAAACCATTGATTTTGCAAGAGTGTCAGTAGAAGTGACCAAGAAACCTCCTGATTCATACTGTATTTTTATTCTCAGTATTTATCTTTTGATCAAAACTAAAAACTTAAAGAAAAAGGATAGGAACACTCAGTTATAGAAAACATTTTCCTACATCTTAGGTTAATTACATTTTGGGTTAATAAGTCAAGGGCCAGTTTTCACCTACTTCACTTCCTTTACTAGTAAGTCATAGAATTTCATGTGTAAAATGTATACTAAAAAAAACCCCAACTTGCTTTAGTAATGGAAGTTTGTTATGGAGTCCCTGAATGAGAAGCTGCTGCCGTCAGTGGAGGAATGAGGTGGAGGTCAGGAAACTGGTAAGAAATTAGCAAAGTTTTCTTCTTCAGTTAAGCAATGTGAACAATGTGACACATCTGGCAGCTCAGACACCATCCTCCCATTCTGACTCTTCGATCTGGAAGCCCCCAAAATGGGACATTTATATGCTCCTCAGGTCTAAAGTTGATCTTTTTAGACTCAGACTCACTGCTGACAGGGCAACAAAACAGCCAGGCTGTGCTACTGCTGGTCTCTAACCAGAAACTGAAGATGTGACAATCAGCTTTCAGGGTTCTCTGTTTGTTACACGCACACACACACACACACACACACACACACACGAGTCCCACATCAAAGAGCACAAGAAAATGAAGCACATCCTTCCATTGCATAGAGAAAAGCCTACAAAACAGGCTGTGCATTCCCAAAGAGTTATTTAAATGAACATTGTCACAGAAATATCAAGAGCGTATTTGAAATACAATTTGCAAAATACAAAATTTTGGGTTTTTTTCTTCTAATTGAAATGTTAGGATTATTGCAATTTGAAATATATACATATATATATATATAAGCTTAGTTTTGCAAAGTGCAGCCAACTCTTCAGATATCCATTGGTCCTGGAAAACTTCCTTTGTTTCCATAATTTGGCTTTGTCCTCTATTCTTTGTCCAAATACACTCTTGAGCTTTGCTAGGCAGTCAAACACACTGTAATTCTCAAATTACAGTACATTTTAAAAATATAACTTTAGCTTTATGGACTAGTTATATTTCTTTGTACAATTATCTGCTTACAATGCAATACCAAAGCATGAAATAAGACTTACCATTTCTCTATGTCTACGTAAGCATACAGTTTTAAAACCAGCAATTGTCTTTTGTTTTGCAGATCCAAGCCAAGAGAACAAATACATCTTAAAACAGCCCACATTGTAGCTAGCACATAAGGAATGTTAATAAACCATGCAAGTTTTGCAACAGCCACTTCAATGCATTAGAAGCCTTTTTACAACAAATGTCAAGGAGGGGGAAAACAAAAATTAGTTTCAAAGAAGCCATTCTGAAAAGTTAAGACAACTTCTTGCAAGAGGCAATGAAAACGACATTTTCTCGCCAACATTTTTATGCACATCCACGACGTATTTATGTAAATACATCCACATATGCACACATGCAGACCTATGAGCAAACAGAACACAGACAAACAGGATAGTACATTACAGCCATGAAAGAGAACGGGAAGATGCAGCAAGCAAAATGTATGTTAAGACAAGACTGGAAACAAGGGCCTACTCAGGTTTGCCTGAAGAACTGCTGAAGTAAATCAGCGTTTAATAACTGTTACGAAGCTATAAGTTACAGCTGCTTATACGCTGGCTGAAGGAAGCGCTTTGGTTAGCCACAGGCTACGGTGTGCGCCTGTAGGTCTGCCTGAGAAAGGAGGATACTACGAGATGAACAGTGCGTGCAAAGGGGAAGCTTCTACGGGAACACGGTGAGGGAGATGAGTGAGAGGTACAGACTCACTCTGTCTGCGGTGCGGTGGAACAGTCCGAGGGATGCCCTGGAATGAGCCCTGCCAGGGAGAGAAGGAGGGAGCAGAATACCCACCCTGTGCAGAAAGAGAGAGGAGGAGAAGTATAATAAAAAAAGAGAACAGGGAAAAACAAGACACCAAAAAGCCACACCATTCTTTTTCCCCCAGAAAGGTATCATTATATTTCCCAGTAGTTCTACTTTGTAAGAGCAAACGCTACATGTAACTAAAGTCCATTATGATGCCCCTGACTGGTCAGGCATCTTACCGAATACCTCCATTTTTATTTAACATATAGGCACACAGTTCCGTTAAAGATGTTTTTAAGGTAGAAGTATAGGAGCTAAGCTTTTCGTGTTAAAAATACATACAAAAAATCGTATCTTTACAGCTTTTAAGATGTCTCACCAAGCAGCAAGTTGCTTAATACTGACCTACTGGAAAAACAGCTTCAGTTCACAACAAAAAGTTTCTAATGCATAGAAACAGATTTTCTAGCAAGAGTCCATTTCCATCACATTTTGATAGTACTACTGAATGCTCAAGAGGAGACGTGACACATAGCTGTTTTCCATTATAGGATGAGAGAACTGAGTATGTTGATGCCACGCAGGGTTTGCCTGGCAGATGTTTCAAATCACCACAAAAGTCACACAGTCTGGTTCCTGTGTTCTCAGAACAAGAAAAAGTAGTATTATCTAGTCTACCATTTTTTCCAGACCCTTACCATTGAAAGAAATCTATCTGAGCTGGAGCTATCTTCTTAAATCATGTAATCTTGCTTTCCTATTTCAGCAAGACAGGTTTAAGTCTTTACAAACCCTTCACTATTAAAGCAGCTGAAAGATTCTGCTTTTCTAAGTTCTGGAATATTGGTGTTAACAATAACAACTGCCATTGCCTCCTGGCTACCAGTAACCAGCAGATAATCAACAGCAACCAGTTGCAGCTACTCTTTCACACAGCAGGAATAATATACCTGAACAAACGTCTTTATCAAGGAAGACATGAACACAGCTTGCCCCTCCTCTCTAGCTTCTCTGTTGGCACTTCTGCTGCAGATCAGAGTGCCAGGGTTGGACAAACAATAAAAAAGTAGTTTATTTCCATGCTGCTTTTAAAAGTGTGTTAATCATCACATTATTTCTGTGAAGAAATATTCTGCTTTTATATGTCCTAGAATTTCAAACACTTCCCTAGTCTTCCAGTTATCCTAGTCTAATTAGATTTTACCCACCATTATTCCAAGTTTCAGTACTGCTAAGATATATCTCAGCACATGCTTTTAACCAAGTCTTAGAATCTGCCAGCCGGAACACTTTCAAACTAGAACACAAAATAAAAAAATCTGACGTGACTTCTTTATTATTCTTCAGAAGCTGAGATAAAACAATTATTGGAGTGAAATCCAAGGAACAAATTAAACAAGTTCCTTAATCTTATTATCTCTAGATGGAGATAACTGATTAGCTATCACATTCTCTTACAGTCCTCCATCAGTAGCCATTAATGTCAGCACAATTTTTAGACTGCTGCACAAAAGAACAGTAAGAGCTTTAGTCAAGCAATATGACAAAATAATATAATATGTTGCATCATCTCAGTAGGTCTAAAATACACAAATATTCCTGGGAACAAGATTAATCAATCAATGATTGATGGGACATTAACACAAGCTTTGGATTTTCACAGTGCTGTACAAAAGAACACTTCATTTTTCAGGACTGCTCACATTTCAACCTAAATGGTGTCAGGGTGGTGGAACAACATACTAACAAAAAATTCTTTCCACTCCCTAAACTTAACTAAACACCTAGAATAAAAAGCACAGTATCGTCAGGTATAGGTCTCATCTTGCAGAGACATGAGTTGGCAATGTGCATTTTCCCGTTCTGGGAAAAACATTGAATTAAGAAAGGAGGGGAAAATTTTATATTCTCTCCCTTCTCTCTCTAAAAAGAGAGATTAAGACAAGTACAAACCAGCTGAGCTACATAACAGTTATGATAGTACTGCAAATGCAAAGCAATAGTTAGATGTCTTGATAGATTTCAATACTTTTAAGTATCTGTATCAGCACTTCAAAGCATGGCACCAAGTACAGTCTTCTCAAAAATTCTTCATGGTATTTAATCATCACTCTGACTGGAGAATTAAATGGCAAAAGTGCAAGTTGCTTCCTTCAATGTTTTGCCTCCTAAACTGAACTGCTTTCTGGGCATGGTTCAGTCTCCTTCTCCCAAATGCTGCAGAACATTCTATACTTTGAGAAGTGGAAGTAGCTCTTCCTCTGGCAGCAGTCTTAAGCATATGCACTGCTCTGTATAGTCAAATGTCAAATAAATGCCAGGCTTCTTTTTTTTTAAAAAAATAAAATCATAACAAGCATTGTTCAACTGTATAATAAATAAGGTAAGTAAAATCAGTATCAGTTGAACTGAGCAAGGACAAGGAAATACAGCACTGGGAAGTTATTACGGCAGGTGTTATGACTTACACGGATTGTACAAATGATAAACATTGTCTGGATCCCACAGATATAGCACATTAAGAAATAAGTATCTGCAAATAAGTCTGGCTCATGAAAAGACGACTTTTGTTTTGATAGTATATTTTAAAAATCCAGCAAGTTTACAAATCTTTTTCCTTTAAACAACAACTCACAACCATGCCCTCGTATTACTCAAATGTGTACTGAGGTTCCCAAGAAAACAGGAAAAAAGAAATATATGCTAATAAACATAAGCTAATCTCCTGAGATTATGGTACATATGCAAAATATGCAGAGAATCTGGCAGCTTCCTACTAAATAACTCACAATTTATTTTATGCTTGATTATTTAAAATTCTATGAAATTCATAAGCAAGCAATGCTAGAATTGGAAGATGAGAACGTGACTTACCTCAGCTTCTGTAAGAAAACCCAAAACATGCAAAGAGATTCTTCTGAGCTCTGAAGCCTAGTCTGATGCAAGTCTTGCCCCTCGCACCTTAATGCTAGGCAGCACTCAGAACAGTTCCTCCCCCAAGCTGTTGCATTCCTCCAGTCACTAACATATATCCCATTCCTTTCATTTCCCAGATATAGGAATTGTAAAATAGCAAAAGCATCTCAAAAAAGAAGTGATTCAGAATTTTAAGCACGAGGCAAAACAGGAGACTCGGGAGTGGAACAGCAAGAGCAACTGAAATAAAGCACCCTAGGCATCAGAACAAAGCAAGGAATGTTGTTCAGATATCTCGATGAGCTGTACAACTGCTGCTAAATGCTGTACGAAGTTCTGACTCTAACTGCATTAGAAAAGTTCTGGGTTTGTTTTGTTTATTTTTTATTTTTTTTTTACATAAAGCTACTATGAAGATGTTGAAGCCAGTGCTTCTTCATTGCTATGAAGAGACCTCAACCTTAAAATAAGCAATCGCTTCTGTCGGAAAACGACAAGAGAAATACTTCTAAGCCATTGCTGCACACTAATTTTAGTCCAAAAGCTAAATATTCCAGCTCTTTCTCCAAAGATACACCAATATCCAAAACTGCTACTGCTTTAAGAATTCTTTTCTGCTGCAGAAACACAAATACAAGGAAGATAAATTTCTATCCATACAGCTGGAGCCTTTGAGCACTTCCAAGAAGACATTATTTTCCCGACAACTCGCCTAGCATTGTCAGTTGTCTCCTACAAAGAGTTCCACATCATGAACAAATCTAGAATGACAGGCTTCAAGTATCAATGAAAAACGAAATGGTTGTGCAGCAGTCTCTTCTTGGGACCCAGAAAGAGACTATGAATGAGCAGTACAGACATGCAATAGTCTTTTTGAAAGTATTCAAGTAAAAAACAAACCCAGTTTTATATGCTGGTTTACACTAAACCAGTGAGAATTCCTTCTTCTGTGTATGTGCCTACACACTATGCACTGCCTCTGGAACAGCACAAGAAACAGATACATAGCACGAGTGTCTAGTTCAGCCATGGTTCTGTCTCACCAAGAGCGTGCACTATAATGGATCAGCCAGCAAACAGCAGAGTACTGGACAAGGAGAGAAGTCTAGGCTGAAAGTGAAGATAAACCACTTATGTAGCAACTAGGCTTCAAAACCTGGAAGTTTAAATTTATAATTGCAGAATCAAAGCATACATGAAGTTTAAGACTAAGGTGGAAGGAGGTACTAAAAAAAAAAAAAGACAACAGTACACAAAGACAGCCAAAGTATTACAAAGGGAAGATTCATCAAAACAATCTACATGAAAGGCTTTGAAAAAGGAAAGAGTACTCGGTAGGCAAAGAACATCTTGGTGCAGAATTAGAGAAGAGATGTAGTAAAAATCAAGAATATGCACACTCCCATGCAAACTGAGAGGGTTTGTCATTTTACCAAAACCGAGAATAAACCTGTATATACATTTAGGAAGCAAAGCTTATTCTCAGCACTATGTACTGCTCTGATACCAAGGAGAAAAATCGCCTTTTACTGTGTGCTCCTGCTGTTGCAGGGCACGAGAGAGCACCCGTGATCTCGAGTTGTGTTATGGTAAGGAACCGGACCGCAGGGGTCAGAACCTTCTACAGACATATTCACCCAAATTCAGGGCTTGGTAGTTTGCTCACTTGTCTTGTACTTCTCAGCATCCGCAAACAACCTTTCTAGTTCAAGAAGCCAAATAATTTGTGAGCATAATCTTGACATCTAACCCCTTTACCCTCAAAATCTTAAAAGTAATAGCAGTACTTGGTATTACAGACCCAATGCTGCAAAGCCTGAGACACAACTGTGGCAATGTAAGCATCCATCACACTTCTCTTCTTTGTAAGCTTTGTCCATCAACATTCACTTCTTCAGGCGATTTTATGTTCAATACCTTCTTCTATGCTTTGGTTTTGTGGTTGTTTTTTTTTCCTTCTGGGATGGTTAATTGGTAGATATAAATTAACTGGAAGTGAATTCCATATAAGATATCTGTAAGAAATCCTTCTAGAAATGTTATAGTGTACCCTACCAGTGAACACTTGGACCAGCCTTTACCTGAGGATAGAGCGCCAAAAATAATGTCTTCATCTAAGTTATCATTGTCTACACGAAGAGTCAGAAAATGAGATAAGTTTTGAGAATACTGTCAGGACACTACTTCCAAAAAATAACATTTAATAGACACTGTAGCTATGCTATATGTAGTTAACTATTAATTTTTAATAGGCCAAAGTTTCAAAATATTTATTTGCAGCCACTAGGTTTTATTATATGAGTACTAAGTTTCAAGGATTAACCTCAAATTATACAGCTTCAATGTATGTACATATTTACCTTTAAATAGGAGAAAACCGAAAACCTAAAAGTACTTTCAAAAACTGTGGTCCCTAGAGAGAATAACCCCAGCCAAGTTTATAATCACATCAGGATGGGCCATTTTACAGGAATATTTTGTAATAAAGAAACATAAGAGAACATGACATTTTAACTCTTTCAAATGTATGAGTATGTTTCCTCTCTCACTGTTTCCTAGTTTATTCTAGCGTCTATTCCTTATGAAACACTACATTAACAATGGTTGTTAAGCACCTTTCTGGAAGCATTTTAAAGTATTTTCTGAAACACTAAATTACTGTGTGTTACTAGACTGTTATTTATGCTTCAGGAATCAACATAGTATCAGTTCTGCTAGAATTTGTAAACAGCCAGAATCATCTTGAACATTACAATAACCAAAAGTAAAGTAACTTCCTGGCATTCACTCTCATTTAAATTGACTGGCAGGTCAACACTTAGAGGGAAAAAATGAAATAGTTAAACATTCATCAATTTTGCTAAGTATTACCACGCTTAAAGAAGCAAAAGGCTTATATAGCTCAAAGGAGCTATTCTCTCACTGCCAAGACTTCAACTGTAATTTGGTTTTAAAAAATGTGGTCTATATAAAAACTTCATAATTTCATAAATATTAACTACATTTCATGACCCGTACCACATTTAAGACCAAAATCCTGATTTCTCTCAGTCTGTACTATCAGTTCAAGACCATTATATGAAATTGAACAGGAGTGTTAAATAAAGTAAAACAAATATTTTCTTTCCGATCTTTTTTGTTTAGTAAGAATACAATTTACTGGTGCATTTCCTGCTGTTTCCCTTCATTGTACTTCTGCCTCAAGAAAATAAAGCCAATTGTCCCTCCTTTTTATTGCAAGTGACATTTTATGTCATTGACTTCCAGATAAACAATGATTTCACGCCAAGCGTTTTATAATTCAAGTGCATGTTAGCAGCACTATTAAGTTAGAAAGTTGAGGACAGATCATTAGAGCTGAAACTTGGCTACAGCAGCAAGATTATCATCCTCCTTTAAGAAACCCCACACGAAGAAGCTTCTATTGATTTCCGTTTGCTTACTACATATTCTGCCCCAAACTTTCCAGCTATCATCTGTAAATAAACACTCCTAAAAAGTAGTACAATTTGAAAATTTGTCAATACTTCATGAATTTTCCTAACTCTTGTATCAATTTTCATAAGAAATTTTACATATAGATAAAAATAGAGATGTTCATAACACACATCTGACAACCATGTGCCTACACACATATGTAGGCTCTGGTTTGAACCAATACTGTTCAGTGATTTTACTTTTTAGTTACTGAGTAAAAGAAATATACTGGCCAATCTGACCAAAGCAGACAATTGGTCTAAATGACTCTTTTTACCAGAGATATCAACTCATATTCCCCATCTTCTCCAATAACTTTGTTTTATCAATACCACAGGTTCCTCAAACTAAAGCTTCTGCAGTCGGCAACTTTCAATAGTTATTTATGTTTCTGAATTTATATGGAAAAAGAGACAGAAAGAAAGGAACATGGAAACAACAATAGCCACTAACCTAGTAATAGTATCAACAGAGGAAAACATCAAATAAACATCACATACATGAAACGAAAACTTTAGGAAAAAGAAAAAATACAACAGCTCAAAAGCACCAAAGTAACAGGAAAGGAGAAATAAATGGGATGACCAGAGACATCACTCATACGTCTGGAACAGAGGTGCCAGAGCAAACTAAAAGTTACTTAAGGTGATGATCTTTTTACTATGGGTTGTCCTTAGACAGAAGATGGTTGGAAAGCACGGTCTCAGCAGGATAAAGCTGTTTGCTAGCAGCTGGTGAACATGCAGCACAGTGGTGCTTTTATCCTAGTACTATATATTTAAAAGACTAATTTTAGAATGATAGGTGTGATTTCTTTGTACTACAATCTTACAACAGGTAACTCAAGGCAGGGTAAAAAAAAAATCTAACCCATGTTTAATCTTCTAAAGAAGTGTCCTAGGGTTCTCTAGCTGGAGCAGTACCTTCAAGATATGAAAACTATTTGCTGGTGACTGACAAAAGCCTTGTTTATCATCCAAAGGTAATTCCTTATTCTTTTATCATATTACTTATGGTGTCAGTCTAACACCTTAAGTATTCTATTAGTATTCCATGAAAAAACTAAGTTTTTATAATGAAAGCAAATGTGATCCATGCAACAACATATGAGAATGAAGTGAAAGTTTTCAAAGTTATTTTTACCCAATAACTTTTTTGAACGAATCAAGTTATTCAACATTTAAAATCCCTTACTTGGTTTTTACACTTATGGACTTATATTTTTACACTGTTGCTCTTCCTCAGCAAACAGGAGAACATAAACAATGAAACTTTAACCAAGTAGAAGCAAAACACAGATACCTGTGGCTTTAAAGTCAAGATACAGGAAAATAACTGACGGATGATTAGATACACAGCTTGGATCGACTTAAACAGTGCAAAGTCTGATTATTTTAAGAGGAGACATGAATTTTAATTACTTATTTTAAAAGAAATGTTTGTGATAAATGTTTAAATAAAAGGGTTGCAAAAGAACGCAAGGGAAGCACAGCAGGAAGAATACCACTCGCACGTACTGTGCGGAATCTCTTAAGCAAGGCCAGCTTGTGTGACACTCAGAGTAACAGAACTGGGGAGTGAAATGCAGGAAGTTGTAACTGAGAAGGAATGGCACATTTTACTCACAGAACTCCTCCTCCAGGAGGTTTGTGTAAATTTATCAGCATACATGCACGTTGCCCCTGTAGGTTTTTGACTGTCTTTCTGGCAGTTACATCTAGTGGCCTTAATCACCCCCAAAAAGAAAAAAAGAAAGGAGAATTAGTGAGATAATAACACCACCTCCTGAAAGGCCCAGAGTTCAAATACCATGCAGTACTTGACAGTGTAGCACAATACAATTACAATTGTAGAAGGTAGTATTTACAGTGCTGCTTTTCCCAAAGTACATTTAGAAATAATGTAGAATAAGTGTTGACTTGTAGAAAGGGCTTTTGATTAACCTGAATTTCTGAAGCACCACATTATTTATGTCACCTTTCAATAATTACAGACATAAGTTTAATCCATCTTTACAGGAGAGTTCCTTAGCTGCAACAAAAGTTCTCAGATACTACGGTAATTAGGTATATGACTTAGCAGGGAAGGAGAGATGTCCTTGAAGAAATCTTTGAAGGCTGATGGTAAGAATAAGACTAAGAACAGTGAAAAATCAACAATTATTGCAAAATGCTACTGGACAAGACAATTGGTTTTGGTAGGCTGTGATCCAGGATTCTACTGTTTAAGAAGCAGAGCAGAAAGCCGAATCTGAACCTTTCATTTTTGTTTTTAGAGGCAGTGACCACACGCTAGACAGAGAGGATGAAGACCACAGGTCAGCTGCAGTGCATGCCTGCACAAAAGCACATGCTCCACTTGTCAGTAGAGATCACAGTCACACAGGACTGTCCCCAGCCACGACAAATCAACATAGTGCACACTTCTTGGCATCTCATCTACCCTACACGTAAAATCTTGCTGTGGTTTGAAAACCTGGGACTATTTCACAAGAATTGTCACAGCGGGTGAGTTTATCACAACCAAATGCAAAGATACACATAGCAGAATCCCAAGTTAACTTAGAACAAGGGCAAAAAGCAAAAAGACATACGTTACTTTTGCTTGAGGACTTACGCATCCACTCAAACCTGATTTACGATGAAAGTGCCCCCATAACTTCAATTTATTTGGCCGCTTTAATCTGACCATTCAACATCCTTTGTTTTCGCTCAGCTTTTTTTTTTCTTGGTGGGAGGTCGGTGTTACTGTTTTTTTGTTTTTAAAGAAGAATCAACTTTGAATACTACGTTACTCAGCTTTGAATTCTATGGTGGAATTCCTTATTAAACTAACAGACAGTAGGGGGAAGAAGAGGGAGGAAAAACCCATCAAAATAAACTTCAAGCAGAGGGATAGGTCCAATATTTGATAATTTTCAAAATACTTTTAATCATAAAGTGCCTTATCTTTGCTAATTGTTATTTCTGACCAGCTTATAGAATTTTACTTTAAAGTGTTTGTTTTGGAAATGAAATATATTTAACAATCATAACATCCTTGCTTAGTGCCACATATTCAAGTCATCACTGACCTGCAGAACTCGAGAGCCCAGGTGTGCACCTGCAAACACACTAGAACATGTAAAATCGTCTCTAAACTGGACCTTTACAGACCCAGGAGCCAGGTAGGTCTGAACTGAACCTAAATCTACTTTTATTATAATCATAGTGTATGAAAAAAATTAGATGTCTCACCCACTTAAAGCCTTCTCAAGAACTACATACAGAAGTTGCACTATACAGTGCACGCTTGGGATTTTGCTAAAAATTTAGCATCGTACTTACAAGTTGATGCTCTAATTGGTTGATTGTTTCATCCTTTTTCTTCAGTTCATCTTTCAGCTGCCTGATCTCATTCAGCAGATCATCCATCTACAACAGAACAGGGGGTTTCTCTAAGGGTGACACAAGCTCAGTTACCACCTCTACAGGACATATCACACCGCACGAGCACGGGGGCCGGGCAGAAACATCAGCACACGCTTCCCTGCTCCTGTTGGCATGGCAAGAGGGGCTGACCTCAAGAGCAAAGAAACTTAACGAGGAGGCCAAGCTGAGCCGACCCACTGCATTTTCAGGGTACAGAAATCAGCTGCGTGTTTGGTGCAGGAATTCTTCTGTACTATAAGTAACTAACATCATGTAGATGAACATCCCCAGCCAAACGCCACCTTTACCTAACAGCAAGAAATGCTGAAGCTCAAAGGTTAAGTGAACTGCTATTTGAAAATCATTAACATACAATGAGAGGAACAAGAAAAAAAAAATCATTTAGAAACATAAGCATAACTACATTTACTGAATGTAAACAGCACAACTGATTTCAATCCTACTGAAAAGTGAAGACTTAAAGTAATTATGCAGAGTTCAGAGACTGAAAGAAAATAATCTGTAAATATACAAAAACGATTTTTAAAAAAAATATTTTTTCCTCACAATGTAATTTAGCTATTTTGTAACTGTGCCATTATAGCTAGGCCACAAATAAAGTGGCATATTTTCACTTAGTTTAGGGGCATATCTTCATGTAGATTATTACAGTTTTGCTGAAGACATTATTAGTTATTGCTTTAGGACAACACTCAGACCAATTTGTTGTGCAATTTTTCAAACTATATACCAGTATGAATTACAGAAGCGACAATTCAAAACATTAGTCAAACCTAGCATTTTTTTCTGGTTAAGAAGTCTTGTTGCCCTCCCATCAGGGCAGGATTAGTGCTATTTCTATACTGATTTTACAAAAAGAGTGTCAAGCAATGCTACAGCATCTTACCACTGTAGAAAGCACAACACTAGAAGCCTGTGACCATAATAAAAGATGATCCTTTTTGGAATACCCATGACAATTGCTTCTACTCTAATACTCATTCTAAACCAATAAACTCATCTCTGGCTTTGTGGGTTCACACTGTTTTTAAGCTGCATCTGCAATACTTGCATTATCTCAGGGAAACCTTTACATGAAAGGTATTTTAAATCGAAATCTAGAACAAGTGTAATAAAAGAGAGCAAGTAATTGAATAATTATGGAATGATTAAACTTCAAAGCAAAAATTGTCTTTTCAAATTCTTACGCTCATCAGGTAGTCAAAATTTTTTATTAAATGTTGCTCTACAGTTGTTAATTCCCACATGACTGCTACAAATACTAAAAAGGTCAAGTTATTTTAATTATTAGAACCGTGCTAGTATTTGTAAGTATGCATCTTAAAACCTCAAACCCTTCTATTTTAACAAAATCGAAAAGATGAAGTATATAAACATTTGGTAGGTTTGAATTTAATTAGAAGCAGAAAGAAGCACTACCCTTACAGCAACACGAAGGTTTTGTTTTCTGTCTTATAGACATAAACAAGTTGTATCTCCTATTGCGTAGAGTAAATCAGTGTCATTTACCTTAAAAGATGACTCAGGTTCTTGTGGTTCTGGACTTGACGGAACTGAGAGCGAGATGTCCTGGAGTGACACATTTTCATCGTTCTATCAGAGAACAAAAACAAGAACAAAAACCCCCTCAAATTACTCACTGAAACAACTCCCTTGCAAACCTGCTTTCAAGGATGGAGAAACATTTCCTCTCTGCAGAGCCTGTTACAATGTCTGAACTCTCTCACCATAAATTTTCCTTTTTCCCCCCCAATAGGAAAGATTTCCTTACTACAGCATGTACCCAAATAAAAGCCTCTCTCTCCTCACAGAGCTGCAGGAACAGCTGCAGCTATGTCAAAGTGTTTTGATTTCACACAGAATTCTGGTATGAACTGGCCATTGTGTCCAAACATGTTATGTCAGGAAGGAATGGAGATGCTATGTCATTTAAAAAAATCTTCATTTCCATCAGTATTCCTTCAGATAACACCTCTGAGCAATATAAAAACAAAATATTTCAGTTAGGAATCCTTAACTAAAAAAGTAACATTTGCTGCCAGTATCCCTTCCCCTTTCTGTCCATCTCACCCACATGCGAGCTTTTAAAGAAAAATAAAAAATACAAAATGAACCTTTTACCTTATAGTAGTGTTCTCTACTTTTTTTAGGGTTCATAGTAGGGAGTTTTTTTACCCAATGACCTCACTGCCTAAAATGGCATTTGTAGAACATAAGAGTGACAGGTTTCAAACCTGTCTAAAACCACGCTGAGGCTGAGCCAGCAAATTCCCAAACTCATGAAACTCCAACTGCAGCTCAAATGCTGAAGATCAATTAAGGGAAAAACCCCCAAAAGACCTATTTATGTTCTTTAAGCCCATGAGGTATTGTTCCTGCTTTTTAATCCGTAAGAAATATTTTTAACATATATTTTAACTAAACTGCAAAGAAACATAAAATAGATTATCAGGTACAAAAAAGTGAAAAATCAAAGATAAGGAACTTGTAACAATTCAATTTTTACTTTTTCCTACTGTCACTGATTATTTGCAGCCAAAATATGCATAATCATCACCAGACTTAACAGATGTAAACAGTAAGAACTATCATACAATTCCAAATTGCTTTTACTGTACTACAGTCACATTTAATTTCCATCATTTAAATGTAATTTGATATTTTCCAGGTTTTTAGTGTTGTTTGGGTAGTTGCTTTTGTGAGGTTTTTTTCCCCAATTTACTGGCTTTTTTCTTTTCTTTTTTAAGACTATTAATTGCGAGAACAGGTTTTTTACAAGTCTTCTGACACCTTAACACAGCAAATGTTTCAGCTACACTATGCAACACAGATTTGTATTCAATTCACAAGCAAACTGCTTGTCCGTCCTGGGCAGATCACCAGCAAGAGACAGGCTGATGAAGCAGCGGTTTACAGACTATCTTATAAACAAGTTCTAACAGAGTTTTTGAAATAATTTGCACAGTAATACCCTAAAGAAACAAACGTTATTTAATCCAAACTACTTCTAAAAGGTGATGGAAAATGAACAGCAATTAGAATCATAGAATCCTTTACAGCTTAACAGCTTTTATTTTATATTAAATTCTCTATTTATCTGATATTCTAAAATGAACAGATTTCATAAACATTTGCGATTTTAAACAAGTATTCAAATAAATATATGCCCTCACAAGAAAATCTACATTGCATTGTCACCATTATAATTGTGAAGGAGTAAT
>NW_009725409.1:0-10690 GCF_000703405.1 Apaloderma vittatum
ATTATATTATAGCTCTGTCCTAAGGAGAGCAGCAAAGATGATGAATGAACTAGGGTGTATGACTTATGAGAAGCAGCTAAGGAAACAAAGTTTATTCAACTTAGAGAAATCTGAGGGGTCGTCTCAGTGCTATCTACAACCGCAACAAGACAGGGAGCATAGAAGGAGGTGTTTGATGACAGGACACAAGAGAATGACTTAAAGCTGTATCAGAAGAAGTTAAACTGGATATTAAGAAAATATTCTTTACTGAAAATGTGATCAACCGCTGGAATAAGCTTCCCAGGGAAGTGGTCATCACCCCAAGACTGTCACTGTTCAAGAAGAATTTGAACATCTCTCTTAGATGTGTGGTTTAATTTATAGGTTGCTCTTTGTGAAGTTCAAAGTTGGACTTGAGTCCAGCTCAGGAGTCCCAGCCTGGAATATTCTATGGTTCTATGAATCTTTTCTTTCAAGATCTCAGTGTTTAGACAGATTCACATGTCCACTGTTATTTATATTTCATGCCTCATGGCGGTATTTTTGAATATAGAATCTGCCATTTCATGTGCAGAAAAATTGTACTTCTTCGGGTTTGTGGTCATATTCTTTATGTGCATGCTGGTTATTATCACTTGAATATTTCAGAATCTATTTAAAAATAGAAACAACACTTTCATTTATGTGATATATTTTTCTCAAATATTGATTTATTTTTACTGGGGTTACTGGAAGATCAACTTTCACTTCACATGCCTACCTTAAGTAACAATGCCCTCTAGTTCCTAGAATAATCTTTTAAACCTTGCATGTTTCTGAAATTAAAGCTAAACTCTGCATTGGTCACTTGAAATCAAAAGGAGGAAGTGGATTTTAGTTTTGCTCTTTGTTTTGATTAATATTTCTTGATGTTTTCCCTGTTTAAAAAGGGGCTGCCACATAAATAATATCTTTCAGGGACCTACAAATTAATATTTACATTTACAGTCTTCAATTGAATTACTCTTTTCAAATAAATTTTATTAGTTATGGATCAGTAACCAACCCATGTATCTCACAGCATAAAGGAAAATAATACAGAGTACTAAAGAAGGATAGGGTTTATAAAGTTGTCGTTCAATCAACATACAAACTCATGGAAGTAAGAAGCAGATATTTACATTTAGAGACTTATTTTGTGGGGCTATTTTGATGATTTCCAAGGAATATCCTTTAAAACTAAAGGATTCAGCTATAGATTATGTATCATATGTATAACTAATTGTAAGCATTCCTCAAAATCTAGTAATAATCTGAAATTATAATAGAGAACAGTTTAAAACAATTATTTTTAATAAATATTTAAACCTTCTATAATTAAACTTGCACTGTCTTGTTTGTACAATGTATAGGTGTATACTTGCATATGAATAGAATACAGATGCAAGTATATGAAGTATACAAAAAGAAATATTAGAAGCCTGGCTTTAGCCCTCAAAGTATAAAAATTTACATTTAAGCAACTGGCATGCTATTCTCTGGACTTCTTGAATGTACCTTTTCTTTAGTTTTCTCTTTGTTTAGAAGCAGTAAGCTAAAAGTAATACTGCTAACTGAATTTAAAAGAGTATTGCTACTAACTTGCAACTCTTTCCTTGAGTTCTACAGAAGACAGTCATGAGTCAGACATTTTTTTCTGTGGAAAGTACCCTATTGCAACTTCTAACATCTTTCCTCTTTTCAATATATGGCAACTGATTCTTGTCTTCTGTCTCTCTTTGCTTATAACAGCCTCCCTGCATACTTACATATCCTTTGATTCTGGTTCAGGCTTTCATGGTGTCCACTACCTGTTTACTCTTCCCTCATTCTCTCCTCTGAACTTTGAGACAATGTGTCTTTGCCAGCCTGGAAGTTTAGAGGGAGCACGTGTCTTTCCAGGCAGAATCATCAAAACATTTGTGTATACTTGATAACTCGGAACTTGTGCCTAAATATCGACAGTGTCTAAATATCTGATGTGCTATCTCACCATTTACCCACTGGACTGCATTTACAGATAGCAGGTATGGTTCCAAGAGTTCTGCATGTCACATAACTGAGTCTTGGGTAGCCCATGAAAAGAATCTTTTGGGAATGTGATTAATTATGTTTGTGTTGCACTAACTGCAGTTTATTCTGGGAAGATATAGCTTATATGTTGAGATGTATTAAAAAGCAGATGATCAAAAATATCTGTCTGGTATTACTGTAGAATCATAGAATTATAGAACGTTTTTGGTTGGAAAGAACGTTTCAAATTCATCTAGTGCAATGCCCTCTTCAGTCAGCAGGGACATCTTTAACAAAATCAGATTTCCCAGAGACCCATCCATCCAGACCTTTTTCATGTAAGCCCATCATTGTATTTAAATACACATCTTACATTCAAAACTTTTTGCTCTCTTAAACTCTACCTGATTTTATGTAGAATTTATTGTTAAAACCAGCAGAAGTGTACTCAAAGACACTTGCCTCTGCAAGTATGTCACTACATTTTTTTCTTCACTTTCCTGGGTAACTTCACAGTTGAACAGCTTTAGTGAATACCATTAGACAGACCAGAATGGTCACCAGTCAACCCTGCATAACAACTTACATACTGTATAGTCATAAATGTTTGTAACATTGCCAATTAATTTGTGGTGATAATATTTAACAAAGGATGATTTTGCCAGCTGGAAGCAAAGTTATTCCCTATTCCCCATCCTCCCTATCATCATGTTCCTCCAGCCTGTATCATGAGATCTTTATCATCTCAAAGTAATGCTAGAAATAAGCAGATGGGACATCATTTTAATAGCTTATCTAAAGAACAACATCTCTGGGAAGTGCAACTGCCCTTCCAACATTGAACCTGGGTACCAACGCACTGTAGAAACCAACTCTTATTGCGTGATTCTTGCTGTATGCCCTCATTACAAGTCTTTTGTATATCATAGAATCACAGAATCACAGAATGTCAGGAGTTGGAAAGGACATCAAAAGATCATATAGTCCAGCCTCCCTGCCAGAGCAGGATCACCTACAGTAGGTCACATAGGAACGCGTCCAGGTGGGTTTTGAATGTCTCCAGAGAAAGAGACTCCACAATCTCCCTGGGCAGCCTGGGCCAGTGCTCTGTCACCCTCACCGTGAAAAAGTTTTCCCTAGTGATTTTGTGCTCCAGCTTGTATCCATTGCTCCTTGTCCTGTCATTGGATGCCACTGAGAAAAACTTGACTCCTTCCTCCTGACACTCTCCCTTGACTCCATCCAATACCTCTTAAGAAGGTTGTTAAAAGGGTAGTCAGATGTAGGGAGAATATGGAGAAAATTTTGGAAAAACACGTCTGAGAAGAGGAAAGTTAGTAGGTTTCTACTTCTTTCCCCAGATTCTGACATTATGTCTGTCATTTAAAGACTACAATGACCACTAGTTCAGTGCTTTAGCAGGACTAAAAACAGGGAGCATATGGTAGTCCTGCACTAACTGAAAATCTACTGAGAGTCCTGTGAGACCCACTCAGCCCTCGCTCTACCAATGTCCTCCCCTTCGTCACTAATCAAAAAAAAAAAAAGATCATTTAACCAGCACCAGAGGATTAGATAGGTTCTGTCTCACTATAGGAAGAAACAAGCTCTTGCAATCCCAGAATATCTCAGATTGAGAAAATTGGAGGAGGATCAGAAGTCCAAAAAGCAAAATCTGGTGCTAGCTTCTCAGTAGGCCCTGATACCCTCATGATATAAGCAGCAAATTATATGTGCTTTTATGTCCTTTATATTTCTTATTCTTTTTCATTTTCTCTTTGTATTTCCCTTTGATTGTCTTGTCAAAATAGGAAAACTGACTCAAAACAAAACTTTCTCTTTGTTACCTACTACAATGGACTGTCTGTCAGAATAAGAAATTGTAACCAAAATCCACAACCTGAAAAGGGAATTTTGATAGATTTTGATTGATTGCTCTTCACAGCCATCTGATCTCAATATATTCAGTGCTGCCTTCTGATACCTTTCTTTTTGGTTGATCCACCTAACACACGTCCCTTTACTCTCTAATCTTCCAATCTGTTTCAACATTTGGCAAGAAATATCCCTGACCAAAAAAAAATTGTACCTACTTTCCTTTATGACACCAACATTCTGACCAGGATGTGAAGAGTTAGGGATGTGCTTCCTTCCCACTCATTGCATAGCTGAAAGCATTTCTCATTAAGATTTTTCCTTCCCTTTTACAGATTTGTGAAAGAAACCATGTGTTAGAAACCAGATGTCTCAGGATATGTCCTAACGTTTACAATGCGTGGTTTTTTTGTATTGTTAAATATATTTGGATTTTTGCATTTACAAAAACGCTCAGACAAATTTAATCAGGCTCTAAACCACTCTACGAGACATCTTCCTGCTTAAAAATCTCTGTTAAAAGATTGATTTGGATGTATGATGACTCTAATATACACTATTTAATCAAAATGTTTTATGGTCCCAAACCAAACGTACCAGGGACCCTGTTATAACGTGTAAAGACTATTACCTTTTCCAAGCAATCTTTAGTATCTTTCGAAAAACAATTGCTATTAATAATTCTATTAATTACAATTAATTACCATTAATAATTCTATTTTCTTTTAATACTTTAGTAGTCAATTTCAAGACAACTATTAATGTATGGATTAGTGCTGGGCTAACAAAACTCAAGTAACATAACTTTGCTTTCTTCTAATTTAATAGAATATATACAGTGTTCCCACTTTTCATTCGGAGTTTCACAATGGAAAGTTTTTTTCCTCTTTAAGGTTTTAGTGCTTGGACATACATAATTAGTAGAGATGCTTGGGTTTCACTTAAAGTATTCAGGTCTTTCAGTGGACCCATCCACAACTATAACGTATATAAGCTAATTATTTAATTATAATAAACATGTTATAAAAAAATAAGTAGCTAACATATATATTTTATATACATTGTATATATATACAAGTATTTTTTAACTATTTTTTTTTAAAAAGGAATTAGCTGTCCTGCCATGTAGTACTATGAAATAAAAATAAAAACCTTATATAACATGTCCTTCTTCTCTCTTCACCGTCTGCTTTTGTAACTCATGCATTTCCTACTTACTGTTACTAATCCATGTGTCTCTTCTAATGCTCTCCTAACTGATTGCCTGAACAGAGGCCATGGAAGATAACAGAGAATTGTTTATCTCTGTCTCACTCTACACATCTCTTCTATCAGCTCTTTTAGAAATTCTGGTATGTCCTCATTTACATGAAAAACAGATAAGATTTAGAAACAGTTATTTGAAAGAACAGTGTCATTATACACATTCATACACAACTCTGCTTTTGTCTCTGTACTGTTTTCCTCAAAAGGGTCTTCTTTGCCTCAGAATGCTCTTCCTCAGTTTAGATACCTCCTTGGATTCTTTCTGAACCTAATTTAGCAGGGTTTTTCTCAGCATTTTGCTGTTGCAGGCTGCTTTTCTCCTTTGAAGTTTCTTAAATTGAGTCAATTTGGCAGCAATGTGCTTTACTCTTCAATAACTACTAAGTTTATAAATAGTCAACTTCCAAGTTAACATGAGGAGAAGAACTTCTCCCTGATTTACTAATTATGCTGCTTTCAGTGGTATTTTATTTCTCCAACAGTGACATCATGTTGAAATGTGGGAGCGCTGGTAGCTTAAAGGAGTTATGTTTTGTGAAGATACTCCATTTTCTATATAGATTTCCAAGCCTGGAAAAACCTCGTGTGGTTTTACAGTTCATTCACATTTCTCTTGTCACAGTCGTTAGTTGGTAATATATCCTTCAAAGCAATTTATATGCAAATATTTATTTGAAGAAAGGAGGGAGTGAGTGAGGCAAGCTCCACCACATGCATTACATTATATTTTCTTAACAGTGGGACTTCTTTCACCTACAACAGACAGAGCAGCAGCAATGGCCTTGGTGTAGGACCTGTTGTTCTGTTTTCACATTGCTACTTTAGAGAGCAAACCAGAGGCCACGTAGCATTTTTGGCCAGGTGAGCTGTAGTAGATTTGTGCATTTGTACATGTTCTCAAGCCAGCTTTGGTCAGTTAAAGTCCACACAGCAGCTGTGGTGACCTGCATGGGCCACATAATCCTTACAGACTGCAATGTCCTTATGAAGTAAGGTTTGACTTTAGCCTGTATAGCTTCTGCTTTGCTCCTGAGCTAGAGCTGTCCATTGCTGCCATCACATGTCTAATTACAGCAGGCTTATGGCTACCCATTGCCATGGAAAAAGGTATAATGCTGAACAGATTTCTTAAAAAATTGAGATATAGGGGAAGTAACACTGTTAAGGTTTAAGTGTTAGGAGTAATATAGGAAAGAGGTGAGAACCAGGCTTCGAAATACTATCTATCTAATCTGTCATATCTATTTGTATCGTATGCATGCACATACGATCAAAATATGCAAATGTACTCTTAAATGAGCTGTGATCCAGGAAACAAGCAGAAGGAGCACTGATCAAGTTTCTCATGAAACAAAAACTCAGTCAAAACAACAAAAATCAGAGTCCAAATTATAGTCGACTTTGAGAAGTACATAAATAGAGTATGTAATCAGCGTCACATGTACTGTTGCTGAACCTACAAAAACAATGACTCCTGTCCTCATTCTCACTGGGAATGGTTAACAAATTATAGCAGTTCCAGGAACAGCTGTATTTTAGTTTTAAGAGGACTTTTTCCATCTGAAGATTGTTGAGTTTTGATTTTTGGTTATTTTTCTACTTGCATGCCAAAACATACCACATGCCACATGTTGGGATATTGAAAAAAAATATAATTTGAGTGCAAAATATTACACTTCAAAAAATCATGTTTCTTATATTATTCATAGTGTCAGTCATCAGTCAGCTTCCTGGATTGAAGTCTTTCAGGCCAACATGTGTAGTTCTACATCCATGAATACAAGACTGAGTCTGATCCTTACTTTTGAACTGTAGATATAAATCGTGGACATATTAGTAATAGTAAGCTGATCTCAAGTCCCTGTTATTGTGATCACTAAGCCTTCTCTCTTAAGATTTCCACCTGATACCATTTTCTCTAGTCACGTAAGAACATAGCTGAGAGATCTTATCTGTCATCCTCAGAAAATCCTAACATTGCATTTTTATTTTTGCAGTATTTCTTTGAAATATTTTTTGTGAATAATTGTACATCTGAAGTATCTTTCCTCTTGCAGTTTAAAAACTTGTCATTCCTTTCATATTCATAGTTTTCTATGATTATTTGAATTATTGTGCATTGGAAGGTGAATAATTGCATTTGAGAGACTTATTCTTTAAAGATTTTCAAAAGCAAACAGAATCCTGGAAATTTAATACACTGCTTCAAACACAAAAAACCATACACGGACGGAATATATTTTTTTAAATGAAAGGACAGGTTAGGACTATTTTGACTTTAATTTTTATGTTCAGAGTCATATCTCTATGTTGACAAGATGTAGATCTAATGCGGGAATATAAATAAACCAGTGATATTGTAGTCCTGTTCTTGTTGTCTATCAGTTTTGCATTTTGTCTCCTTAGAGGTAGAATTGAACAGAGTTAATTCTGAAGGTAAAAAAATAATTATACACAAGTGAAATGACTGAATTTTTGAACAAAGTATTAAAAAAAGGTAAATTTCTTTTATTAGTTAAAATTCATTATTTCACACCTTGTGTTTATGCTTCCATGTGGAAATACATTTGATTTTAGAATTTTAAGGTTAAATGCCAAAATTGAACTTCATGGAATTTCAGAACTACAAGGTTTTGGTAGAAAAGGAGACCACAAAAGTGGCTTCTGTGAGAAGCTGCTAGAAGCTTCCCCCCACATCCAATCAGGCCAATGCCAGCCACCACCAAGATAGACCATCGGCTGGTCAAGGCCAAGGCCTTCAGCAAAGTGGTAGTTGCTCTGTGATAACATATTTAAGAAGGAGAAAAAAATAAGAACACTGTGCAACTGCAGCCAAAGAGAGGAGGGAGGATATGTGAGAAAAACAATTCTGCAGGGGTTTGTTTTTTTTTTTTTGTAAAATAACAATTTTTAAACATCCAGTGTGCCTTTAATGTGTAGAAGGAGGCTGAACTTTGTAAATCTTAGATGGAAAAAGTGTTTGGAGTTAGAAAAATAGAAATCAGCTTAGTTGCCCAAACTGTCTAGCCTGGCTGGCCTTCCCCTGCCAATCTGGGAAGCTTAACCCAGGGCTCTTTGTGTTACCGTATCATAGCTGCCACCTCTAAATAGATGTCCCAGCTACCACAGAGTGTCTGAAACACCACCTGCTGCCTATCTTTGAGAACATGAATATAGTCCATACATTTGTTAAGCTGAATCAAGGTCTACCACTTATCTCCATTGACTTTAACAGGAGGTTACACACATGCACATGTAGGCAACTACTGCATCAGGAAGCAGAGCTTTGATCCATATTGTAGAGTTGTGTGGTAACTCCTGGCTCTTTAAACAGTCTCTGCTCTCTAGTACAACTTCTGTCTCCTGAGAGTCCTACCACCTTTGATTTTTTCTATAAGTGGTTTCTCCTACTCTGTCTGTCTTTTTGGCATGAATGGTTTCCTGAAGAAGATTTTATTCCAAATATTTGTGTCTGTAGCACCCTAAAAACCAGGCAGGTTTTCTAGATACATGACACTTCATCACAGATTTCTATGACAAAGATTTTGATCACATCTGGCCGTTCAGCATATGTGGACATATTTCCACTGTGATTGAGTAAATTCAGTTTCAATCAATCTTAAGCGGAAGAAAGCAGTATGAATGAAACTTCTCCTCAGTTCTTTAGTTAAACATGCATCTTGATTTCTGTCTAATTAATACCCACTAAAAAGAATCATATAAAGCTAGTGGAACATATTATTTATTTTTAAAATAATATCTCTTTAAACATACATTTTACACTTCTCCTTTTTCTGTAACAAAAACATTTTAGTAAAAAAAATAATTACCCTGAATATCTAATAATCTCTTTCAAACAAATGTCAGAAATTGCAAAACTCATATGTCTAAAACCATGTTTAATTGCAAATGTAAACATTAGAATTGCTGTTTGAAATTGCAAATATTCCAATATAAACGTTAAAATGTATGTCAGATGAAGAGTTCTAAATGCACCAATAAGCTCATTAGGTGATTCAGAAACTTTGCGATCAGTCTTTATAAGTTGCAGCTGAGTTCTGATATTGAATCACAGTAGATGAATTCAGCTCACATCACAGGTATTTACATGCCTGAGCACTTCATCAAGTAGATAGATTAATCTACTTGGAAAAATTTAAAAGCATGCCTATAGAAGAGATTAAAAAAAAGCAAACCGTTTCACATCATGCTTGTAAACGTAAATAAATTTCTTTATAACCTAATACAAACTTCAGTCTATTGTAATACTTTCTAACCATACTTTTCTAATAAATGCTCATATATGAAGCAACTAATTGCAAGAAATACAGTCAGCAACCCTCTCCAAAATCATACTTCTTTAGGTGAGAAGTAAAAGTGGACTAACTTTTTGGGACAGAGAGTTTGCATCGGGCTGCTTTAGGAAGCAAATGCAAGCGCATAGACCTGTCGTTCTGTTGCTGTACTGGAAGTTAAAGCCATATAAGTTACTTTGACACATTGGCTGACCCACAGTTTTATATATTTATTTCCTGAAATAATTTTTTCTTTCCAGTAAATACTCCTAGTACATGAAAGCAAGTATCACCTTCACTAGACATGAAAACAAGTATCACCTTCAGTTGTCTTTCCTTGGGGTTACAAACTTCTTAGCATTGAATAGCCTGCTTCTGTTGTGGTTTAAAATTAATGAGATCTCCATGTAAAAGTCTTGCATTACAACCTCCACACCACTGCGGAATGGAGGAGACTGATGACTACAAATTAAATATTAAAAGTGTTTTTTCTTGATTGACTTTATATAAAATTAGTTTTCAATGCATTATTCATTCAATATGAAAGTTTGCATGACAATATGTTACTTTCCATTTTAGGCAGTCAAAGTAGGGTGCACAAAAAGTCTATTACTACTTTATCTTTAGTGGTACATGAATATCACAGCTAAAGAAACAATAAGTTATGCAAATTTATACATAGTATTTAGCTATTAGATATTTCATAAAATTATAGAATGGTTTAAGTTGGAAGAGACTTTAGAGATCACCTAGTCCAAACTCCCTGTCATGGGCAGGGACGCCTCTCAACTAGATCATGATATTCAAGGCTCCATCCAACCTGGTCTTGAACACCTCCAGGGAGGGAGCAGCCACAACTTCTCTGGACAATTAGTTTCAAAGTCTTCCCACCCTCGTACTGAAGAATTTCTTCCTAAGATCTAATCTAAATCTATTCTCCTTCAACTTAAACCCATTTCCCCTTGTCCTATCAGTGGACGCTCTTGTAAAAAGTCCCTCCCCAGCCTTCCTGTACGTTCCTTTCAAGTACTGGAAGGCAGTTATAAAGTCCCCCCGGAGTCTTGTCTTCTCTTCTCCAGGCTGAACAATTCCAGCTCCCTTAGCCTGCCTTCATAGCAGAGATGCTCCAGCCCCTGGATCATCTTTGTGGCCCTCCTCTGAACATGCTCCAACAGATCTATGTCCCTCTTACGGCGTGGACACCAGAATTGGACACTGTATTCGAGGTGGGGTCTCACAAG
>NW_009725410.1:0-8167 GCF_000703405.1 Apaloderma vittatum
TCCAGCCTAGGCCATTTTGTGATTCTGTGATAATGCTTTCCTGGGCCACAGAAAGATTCAGAGCCTGTAGACTTGATGTGGAGCAGGAACATAGTGAACATAGCAGAGAGAAGTCTGCTTGGCCCATGGTTCCTCTTTGTGATCTAGGAAGCCTTCCAAGGGGTGCCCTGCCAAGCTGTGATGTTATTGGTGCCTCTTGTGCCACCATAGCAGTGCAGGACTGGCAGGCAGATTCTGAAGGAGATAGAGTCCTCATACAAGTTATACAGGATTAGCAGAGAAGATGCTGCAGCAACAAGTCAGCAAGACAGACAGATTTGCACTTAAGGCCTTTTCTGCAGTATAGCACTGACATTAGTGTAGGCATTGACCCTGTGGACATACGTGGTGTGATGTTACGTAGGACAAGGTAGGCTGTCTGGTCTGAGCTGCTGCCACAAGAACACGTTTGGTACCTGAATCTTCGTTCCTTTTTCCTGGAGCTTTGTGAAAGGATCTGGTGAATGGGGCAAATAATTTTTCCCCTTTATGGATAGTTTTTTATTCCAAGTCCCTCTTACTTTCTATTGTTTTCACCAGTTTCAGGCTGATGGAGGTTTTGTGCTACAGACAGCCCACGTGGTTTTCAGAGGAATGCTGAGAAGCTGCTTTCCCGGTTGTCCTGGGATCTGAAGAGGAGTGCCTTGACATTTTAAGCAGGAACATTTTCCCACAGGACTTTATGGCAATTTGGACTTTTTCCTTTAAAAAAGTCCGATTTTGAGGCATCACACAGGGCGTCCTTCACACAGACACCACAAGCATTGATGCTTATTATACAGCTTCAAATAAGGGGTGATTTCTAAAGCCTAAAGAAATGTCTTGTATTCACTGATTGGGAAATAGAGTGACACACAGGCAAATAAATAAGCTACAAGAGAAGAGTCTTAACAGTTCTGTAGCATTTATATTGATCAATATTCAACTGTCTTTATTCCAGGGAGAAAAGAAGTTCAGGTGTCACCAGCTTACACACAGGCAGAAAGGAGGAACAGTGGTTTTCTTGGGTTCCCTACCTCACTGTTACCTGGTGATGGTGATCAAAAGAATCTGAACTCCATGTGCCACACATATATATGAATCAATGTCAGCATGTATACACACATGAAACTAGGAAACTAGCTCCTGGAACTAGGAGAACTCTGAGTATGAAGGAAATAGCTTATGGAAAATCAGTAAGGCAACTTATTGCTATGCTTTCAGGTGACACTGTGCCTTTTAAACCAAAGTGCTTGATGACATAAATATAAGCCTGTTCCCAAACTTGCTTATTAACACTTTCTTATGGGAAATTTCCTGGTTGAAATATTCAGATTAATGGCAAGCTTATGACTGTTGAGTCTGAAATGTGCTTACTAGGTAGTGTCTCTGTACAGTGGGGAAGCACAAAGCTTGCTGAGACGTAGGACTCCAAAGAAAATTTCTTTTTCTTTAGCTTAGCAGTGGAAAAAAACCCAGAGAGCTATGCACAGCCTTCCTCCACGTTGGTGCTGAGTGCTCAGAAATGGCTTTGGATTCAAAGGATCAGGCCTTGAGAATGGAGAGAAAGAAAGAAGCCTTTGCTGCTTCACCCATCTGTTGCCTGTGGCTCAGCGGAGGGGTGGTTTGTGCCCCCATTTCACCTTCCCAGGTGTGCCTGCAGCACTGTGCCATCTCCTGTGGTGTGTGGAGGTACACAGCTCTGCAGGAGCAACAGGACTATCCCACAATGCGTCGGGTGGGACAAGAGTGGTTGTGTGTTCATTGTTTATGTGGGAATACATAAAAATGGAAAGGTCCCCATGTGTTGCCAGGTCCAGTCGAGAAGTGGCATCGCTGCCCAAAACAGGGAGGTTGGACTAGATGATCTCTAAGGTCCCTTCCAGCCTAGGCCATTCTATGATTCTATGAAAGGACTTTCTAAATACATTTTTTGCCAAGATTCCTCTCGAGCAATTCTTGCTTAGCTGGATCCAAGCGCTGTTGAAATCAGTGAGGTTATTTTTATGCCTGTTAAGTTCAGGAAATTTGTGTCCCAGGCATGTCTACATCCCTTTACCAGTGGGTTTATCTTCAGATGTGATATTGTTGTTGATCATCACTGGCGTTAGCAATATTAATGGCATTTTTAAGAGTGAAAAGGATAGAAAACAAGAATTGGTTATCCTGTAAAGAGAAACTACCATCCTCATCCATGCTTAGATTTTGTTGAAAAAGGATGCCTTCAGTGGTGTTATTAACATAAATATTTCAGTTGATTTTATATGGAGAAGTTTTTATTTGCACCAATAATACAATCAAGCCTTTTAAACTGAGCATATGCAACTTTGCTGCTGCTGTATGTCAGGCCTGGATTACAGGGCGCAGGGGAAAGCTGTCTGTGCGCCTCTCCCGTCCCATGGCATTGGAGAGTCCCATGGCCGCAGCTAAAAAACTGTAAATTTGAACCAAAAATGACTCTGTGTTGGAACTGAATTGACCAGTGTGCCAATAATCTGAAGTGCTAATAACATGGGAAAGGATATATTTTGGTGCTTTCGAATTCTACACTTGCCGTGTAGCACTTTCGGCTGAGGTAAGCTTGATGCTAAAGGCCTCCTTGCTGGAGCTTTCCCCTTCACTTCCAGGCACCTGAAGGAGAATACCCTGACACGGGTGCTCATGATCCAGTTGTACAAACCAGATCTTTCTTTAGTTTAACACCACTATGTCTCCACAGACAGACCTTACAGGAAAACTGAAATGAAGGAACATACACAGTGTCTAAAGGTGAAACAGCGAGGCCTGGTAAGGCGGACAGGCAGGTGTCATGGCCGCCACTGAGAGGAAGGGAGGAGTGACAGGCTCTGAGGGCAGCCTCTCAGGGGAACGGCTCGTGGTGTGGCTGCTCAAATGAAAAATGCCCCGTGGTAGGTAATACAGACTGCCTTGCTGCACATGGGGAAGTTGTCGGGTGGAACAGAGGTGTGAGAGAGATCACAGCTCTGTGTGGTTGCAGGTGCGGGAAGCGTCACGTACATCTGCATTGCTGTCAGCTCCTATCTCAGCAGCTGCAACTCCTTCCCCACCTTACTACACCTTGCGTGAAGCATTTCACAATTACCTTTTAAATGTAACAACTGATGCTGGTAGCTCTTAGTATTATGTAATGTTATATAAACATCATATGATGCATCTTATTGAAGTGGGATTGTTACAAGGGGAAGAACGTCCATATTATTAGCTAAAATTCCTTACAAACACAAACATATACTCTCGCTTTCCTTTTGTCTCTGTGATTTACCATTTTCAGTTGCCCTGGCACTGCTCAGTGAGCAGGAAAAGTGGCTGTGATACGGAGCCTGGCTTTTATCCTGCCTGCTTCCCACCAGTAACCTTCGGAAGATTTATATCATGTTATAACAGAGAGCTTCTATGAAGGAGCCTAGCCAATTTGTCTGCTTGCCCTTGGCATTAGAGCATCCTGGGAAGGAGGGGATGGAGGAGTCTGGCGGGCGGCAGGTGTCCTGCCAAACTGCACTGGGGGGTAGGTGGAGCAGAGCCTGTGCTGAGCATCTGGATGAGCTCAGGCTTTCCTTCAAACTGTCCCAAATGTCACCATGACATAAACATGTCCTTCTGACCTTGCACTTGTGTCCAGGCAGCTTGACTACGAGATGAATTTGGGTTTAAAACTGAACAGGCTGACTTACTTAGAGTGAGAACACAAGGGGTCAGGATGGGGGCCCCTCTTTCCTATCCATGTACATAGTTGCTTGCGCTTCTGTCTAGCTTATCTGAGCCATCCAGTTTGAACTCCAGGTAATTATGTAAAATTGCATAACAAGTAGATTTAAAATGTCTTACTAGTAATTTTTGGATTGGAAGAACAAAAAGGCTGGGGGTAAATAGTAACTCTTCATGTCCAAGTTTTGTTGCATCTTTTGTTGCATCTTGTTGTGATGGTGAAAGATAGAAGAAAATTCATACAAGGTGGGAGACATTTAGGGAAAGTACTTTCTGTAGTGACACTTCAGATGGAACCAAGGGGAAAAAAAGATATTTTTCCTCAGCTTTTGGGCTGCATAATGCTAGTTCTTGCAAAAGATGACACTAATAAGGAGAACATGCTCTTCCGTTGACTCAGCGATGGGTTAATGGAAGATGTGAGTACAATTTGCCCTAATAACTGCCACTTTTGGCATTGGGCTTTCTGTAATCTAAAATTTAAGGTGTTCAAAGCCTTGTTAGCTGGAGTACTTTTCAGGTTTTCATGTCCCATGCCCCAGAATTAGTAGATCTCAAATAGTTCTTTATGGCAGGATTAAGAAGTGATCAGTGTAGTATGCAGAGTACCCATACTGAAACCCATACTCAGGCAGACCCATTCAAACTGGGTCTGCCCAGGTTAACAGGCTAAAAAGTCGCAATGGTGCGATGGTGCTATGGCACCCCACATAAGGTCCTGGTGCGGTGCTTTCCTGCTGTGGTGGTGAGATGGTGCACGCTATGTGAAATCCCAGCCCACTGAAGTCAGTGGGAATCTTGCCATTCGTTCTGTGACTATGTCAGTGGCTTATGTTTTCGAAGGTGAAGCAATATCCGAGGTACAATGATACAAACGTCACAATGTAGGTGCTTGACCCTATGGCAGCAAAGCAGACAAACAGTAACATTAAACAAACAGCCAGCCAAGGCAAATGAAGAGTTGGAGGAAGAATTTTTTTCAACTTTTACAAAGTGTTCTGGATACATACAGAATTTCTGTTCTTTTTGTTAGTTAGCTCTGAAGAAGAATTAGTCCACGTTTCTTAAGTAGTGAGAAACATTTTGGCTATAGCAGAAGTCCAGAGTAAATGCTCCTCAGACAGCAAGAGTAGAAATCAGTATGTCTTTCCTCAGTGCCATAGAAATGCGAATTTCACAAAGAATTTCTTTAATATTAGTCTGTGAGGTCTAGATTAGGTTATCTGTCAGCTTTGCCCATAGGCATGTTCCCTATGGGCTGAGCCCTCTGAAAGCTGAGGGGCCAGCCAAAACCAATTACTTCACACGTGGTTTTTGATTTTGCACCAGGTATGGCAGGTACTGTGTTCACTGGTGGTGGCAATGAGCATAAGATGAAAATCTGCACAGAGCAGGAGGCCTCTTTTAAGCAGTAATGGATGTCACGAAGCTCATTTCTTCCACAAAACCCAAAGAGCTGTATTTAAATAATCCTGAAAGACCGTCTTGGTAAAAAGCAGCACAGTCGCTTCCAGTTCTGAGTAGCAGTGGCTATGAGCTGAATCTTTTCCACCACCCTCTCATGACAAACAGCAGTGGCAGTGTTCCCAGTGAAGCATGAGCTTCAGGAGCAGAGCTGGCTAGGCCAGGCATCATTTTGCCCAAAGCCTTGCCGTGCTCCCAGTGGGAGGGAGCCAGTTACTTATAGAAAAGCAGTGTGAGTTCTCCTATATCATAGTCTCTTCCCTGCAAACCATTGGCTTCTCAAGAAGTTTTTCGGCAGTGCCATGTCCTGCAAGTGTAATATAGCCAGAAGTCTCCTTGGAAGAGTCTGAAGAGCCTGCAGCTTTGTTGGCAAATTCTCTGTACTATTTAAAAACACAAAAAAGGGAAACATATTAGACTGAATTCAACAGCCTATAAATTAAGCACAGACTCATGACTCAAGCCCGTTTTATGAATATTTACATTTTTCATTTACTTCAAGAAGAACGTCATGGATCTAACAGTGCATTCTGCTATTTGCCCTAGTGCCAAAATCATTCGTGGACTAAAGCTGGTAAAATCGAAAATGTTAAAAGACGAGTTTCCCAGTGTTCGGTGTGAAATCAGTAGACTGAGAACAAGTCATAGAGCAGATTTTCTTGCTAAACACCGTGCCTTTTGTCCTCATAACTCCTCCTACAGTTGTAAAACTGGAATAGGTTACGCACATTTCCATCTGCGTATTTCGGTACTGCAGTTTCATCCAGCACTGCTCACACAGATCAGTGACCATGCCGCTCTTGAGCGCCAGGATCTGGAAGACTGAGCCCAACGGCGACACCGAGTAGCTAAAGCTGCTACTCGCACATTTGACACTAAGGGGAGCTCGTGTAACGGAGAAAAAGAACATTCCATTACGTCTTGTGTGGGCGCTAAACATGGGGAAGGCTGCTTGTAGCGTTAGGCTAGTCTTACGCATTTATTTTGCAAAAGCTAAGTGTATTTATCTTATTTGTTGAAAAAGAGCTCTTGTTGTGGAGGCAGCTACAGCTCCTACAGCCAGTGAAATAAGCAACACGTGCCTGTGTGCTACTGAGCTCCTTGCCTGGCTGAAGACTAAAGCTTTCCTTTTGTCTTTCTAATCTTTTAGGTTTCAGGCACAACTCTGCTGGCGACAAATTAGTTCATTCCCTCTGACCCCTTGGTTTATGCCTAGTCTAAAAAACAGGGCACGCACTTTACCCGAAGGCAAGATCCTCTGTTGTAAGATGATCTCATATGCATTACCTCAATTATTATTAACAGAGGCTACAAAACACTGTAATTTTATTCATTCTTTTCTGATTTCTTATGGGCAGGATAAAGGCAGAAGGAAAATTTTAATACTAGCGTAAATTTTTGGGGTTGCAAAACAATTGTCAGGGAGCAGCTGTGGTTGGTTACTCCTGAGGGAAGGTGAGCCAGGAGCTGAGGGTGACCTCAGCCTGGACAGTGCCCGCACGGATAGATGTCCACGTACTGGCTGAATAGGGTGGGCAGAGCTGGGTGGTGGTAACATGGTCCATCAAGAGTCCCAGACAAGCAGACGATGAACCAGATCCAGGGTCCAAACGAGCAATCAGAGCAAATGGAAACAGGGCCATAGACAGGGCTACTACGTGGGTCTGAAGTCCAGCCAGGAGACATGGACAAAGTTGGGCTGGAGGCAAGCTCCAGTGTGCATTTACAGGGTCCACCCACCTGTGACACAGCTCCAAGGCTCATCCAGGAGGCAGGACCTGGGACAGGACTGGAGACAGATTTACATACGACACAGCTTGGGCAGGGACTGAGGTCCTCAGTGAGACTCAGTGCCCTGGCAGCAGCCCCCTCTTCCCTCGGTGAGGGGGCCTGGGCACAGGGTCCTGCATTCCCTGTAGAGTAGCCACCAGTACAGCATGGAATGAAATAGTCAGCCTTGTGGGTGAAAACATCTGCATACTGAGATACATAAAATAAATATTGTTATGCTGCGTAATGATTATAGATTCTTCAGAGTCATGGCGAAGCAGGGGAAAAAATCATCAGTTGAGACTTCTGTAAGTTTAGTTCTGATCATGACAGTGAAAACTATGATTATTATTCATGGCTCATGTGGATTTTTATCGTGGCATAACAAGGGCTTTTAAAGCACTGCAACCTGTGCCACAGCCTCTCCGTGGCTGCAGCATGAATGACAGGAATCGTTCCCTCATTTACACCCCAAAGATGACTTGCTTAATACTTCCCGCTGCTTTTAACCTGAGCAGCACAATTCAGGGGAAACAAACCTGCATGCTTTTTGAAAGAGGAGCGCTTAGTTCTTTTACAGAAGGCTGTATTTTAATTGCACCTATCCTCCAGCATCAGGAGAAGTTTATCAGAGCAAGATATTAACAGATTCACTTCTTGGTGTGACAGATGACTTGTTGCTGACTGCATTTGCTGTCCAAATCTGATAAACAGCCTAGTGTGACTTTTGGTTGCAAACTTACACCATTTCAGTTATCTTTTTTATTATGTTGCCCCAGTTAGCCCAGTAGTACTTCTCTTTTCTGAGTGTCCTAGTTGTTTAGGAAGATGCTGCTCAGTGTAAGGGTATCACAATCTTTGGTATCACCAAATATTTTTACCTGTGAAAGACAAGTCTAATGCCTGTAATCCATAAGATGTGATGTTTTCTTGTTTAGTTAGTACTGTCCATCACAGCTACGCCTCTGACAGTTTCCTGTGAGTCTTAAAATCCTCACATTTTCTGAGGTAGAACTGTGTGGATGGGTAGGGAGATAATGGTGCTTGCATGAAAACCTGGTTAGTTCTTCTGGCAAATAAGAATTTTACCTTTGCACAAAGTTGCTTATGTCCCTGTTTTACATGTCCTGCATTTCCAGTAGCACACCTCTTGTTTCTGATCACAGAATCACAGAATGCCAGGGGTTGG
>NW_009725411.1:0-5465 GCF_000703405.1 Apaloderma vittatum
AACCTAGCAAGGTGCAAAGGCCAGTCACGAACTACGCTGTCAAGGAGACTCCAGTTACAAGCAAGTTACTCAGGAAGAAGGTTGTATTGCCTTTTATCACTTCTGAAAATGTGGTTCACAAGTATTTTTCTTCTCTGCTAGCAAAACATTTTCTGCAATGGGAAGCTTTAAAAGTACTTGAAGCAGAGTGTCCCCTCAGTGTGAGCAGCTGTGCGCCCTCCTTCACCTGCAGCAGGGTTTGGATCCTCTGGATCCCACAGCCAGGTTCCCCCTGCCCTGCCAGGGCTCTCCTGGATTGAAAGGGCTGGCAGCCATTTCTCCTGCCAAGAGGAACTGGATATTTGTTATCATTAAGTACCAGCAATATCCAAAAGGAGAAATTAGGAGAGCCCCTGCTCTCCTAATTTCCTACACAGATTAAAAAGCATAATTTTTTTTCCTTTTAATTACTTCCTCCATTATGCCCATCAGAAGCATGAACGAAAGAAGGAATCTGAACTGGAAGGTGTATGTGGACATAGCCCTCTGCCATCCTTCCTCACATGCTAACCATGCAGCATACGAGGTATAAATAAGCTGATCCAAACAAAAGCAACTAACCCTTCACACATCTTTGCCTTCAGTTTTTCAACCACTCTTGATGTACTGTTAGCCCAGGAAATCGGGAGTTCTGTGCTGCAGCCCAAGAGTTAGCAGTAGCCCGGCTGTCTCTGACGCGGGCCTGACCCTCAGCTGTGTTACTCACTCCATTTTTTTTCTCCAGAGCTTTCCCTTGTACAGCCCTGAGTGTTTATATATCCCATGTCAACAGCTTTGTTTTGCTGTGGTTTTGTACTTTCCTTTTCATCAGCTTCCTATGGACAAGCAGGAACTTCTCCCAGGTCTTGGCCATCCTACTAGCATGTACTACTACAGCTAAGTACCCTTCATAGTAGCTGGTGTATGACAGCAGACCTGTTACCTTATAGAAAATTTACCGTGCACACATACGCCTTTCATTACACACTTCTCGTAACATCTGCCTCCCAGAGAGCGAGTTGATTTAAACCGCCAAAGTCTGAGAGTCAGCAGTCCTTGGTGCTGAGCATGCATCCCCTCAGGGAGCTTCTCACTTTCTCTTTTGGCTGGGTTACCAGCTTAAACCAGTTTCACCTTCTGGGGATACCCATCTTGCCTCCCTTATAGCCAAATGTGGAGACATTTGGTAATTGTGGTGTTTGTGGTGCTTCAAGAGAGTTCTCTCTTTTATCAAGAGGACAACAAAATCCAAGACCTTGTATTAATAGCTTAATGGCCTGCCTACTGGAATTGAAAAAATTCTTGTCTCCAAGATGCACTTTGTCTAGCAAATAGCATCAGCTCCACCTTCTACTTGAAGTAATTGCTAATATTTCAAGTAGTCTACTTTGCTTAATCTCATCTCAACTCCTGCTTTGGTACTTTCATCAAAACCACAAAAAAGCACCTCTTTTTGAGCATCAAGATGAATTTCTCACTCAATTTCTCTCTTTCACAGCAAACTACAAGGTAGGCTCCTTAAGGCTAAAAGAACAATAGTTGATAGAAGTGGAAGAAAAAGCTGAAAAATTATTTATATAATAGATTTTTGTTTGTTTTTAACTAAACAGTAACTGAGATCCATGGGCAAACTGAAAACAAGCTGTCTCACAACTAAGTTCTGAAAAACAAAAAAGAGACCAGCCCAAAACCTGGAATACTCAGCAGCACATCTAGAATGAAGGAATGTCCTGGTTTCAGCTGGAACAGAGTTCATTTTCTCCCTAGCAGCTGGTACAGTGCTGTGTTTTGGATTTAGTGTGAGAATAATGTTGACAACACTGATGGTTTAGTTGTAGCTGAGCAGTGCTTATCCTAAGTCAAGGACTTTTCGGTTTCCCATGCTCTGCCAGCGAGCAGGTGCACAACAAGTGGGGCATGGCCAGCACAACTGACCCCAACTAGCCACCCAGTATATAAATTGGGGGAATTTGGCCAGGATAGGCCAATCACTGCTCAGCATTAGTCAGCAGGTGCTAAGCAACTGCACTGTGTGCGGCTTGTCTTTTCTTGGGGTTTAATTCTCCCTCTTTTGTTAAATTCCTATTACTATAGTAATTATATTTTATTCTAGTCATTAAACTGTTCTTAATCTCCACTCACAAGTTTTACTGTTTCTTCGCCCAGGAGGGTGGAACGAGCAAGCAGCTGCATGGTGCTCAGTTGCTAGCTGAGGTTAAACCATAACAGAGAGACACACCAAAAAAATACCCCAAAAAACCCCAACCAACCACACAAAATTGTACTATGCAACAGCCATCACCATTCTTTTGTATTACTTGTAAATCAGACAACTTAAACTTGCCACAACTTGAGACCCACCAGTTTTTCAGATGCTTGCACAACACAACAGGGTAGGATCTCTAACACGAACATCTCGGGCCCCTATCAAATATCCATCACCAAAGCAACACTCCTGAGAACTAAATTATATTATTGTGGACATCTTTGGCAACAGACTGTTCAAAGCAGCCCTCTACAATTCATTAATATAAGTGAAGGGCTAACAGCAGGACCATTTACAAGGAAGTATTCAAATGAAATCTTAATTTATATAAAACTATCAGCCTGAAAACAGGCAAGACCACTCCGAAAAATCTTCAAGTCAATAAAAGAAGATAGTGACATCAAATGTCAGTAAGAAAATAATACTGCAGAGGAAACAGAGGAAGAGAGCTACAGCAATCACAGACTGCTGAGCACACCTCAGACACCTGCAACCACAGTGCTGCCGAAGTTCAACTAATTTCTCAGTTATTAAGGCACTTAAGCTAAAACAGATGTCAGCTCAACAGCAGATTACATCATCATCATTTTGGACCTTCTGTGGGACTATAAGGAGGAAAACATTTGGCATGAAAATACACCATTTACCTTTAATAAGACTTACTTTAACATCTTTATACACATAGCCCAACTCTTGGGGCTCATCTCAGTGTGAGTGCTAACCAGAAAGACTGCATGTTCACAAATGAATCCTTGAACTATAAAGATGGACACAGATGTTCCCTTCCAGTCTGTCGGAGAGGGTTATACTACAGATACGGGTGAGAGTGAGCAGGTACTACCAATGCACGCGCGCAGACCTGTGCGCTGTGCATTGAAGCAGAAATTCAGCAAGAACAAAGCACCTGCTTGACCCAGAGCTCCCAGCATGGAAGATCAAATCAGTGTTAGCTCTGTACGGAGTTGCAGCAGCACGCTGCCAGGGCGGTAGTCAGCAGAATGAGAGAGTGACTTTTCTTTAAACAGAACAGCAATCTCCTTACTGCTGTCAGAGGAGAACGGGTCTGACTGATAAAATAAACAAAGGTGTTATCCAAAGGCTTGACACCTACACTTGTGGTAACTCTCTCCAGGCCCTTGCAAGAACAGGTGTCTGATGACACACAGGCCAGCAGAATATTTGACAAATCAGGTGCGTTGCTTTTTGTCACTGACAGTAACTTTTATTGTCTTTCCAATACAAGATAATACAAGCTATTCAAAAGCAATTTGGTTTGGTAAAATATTTAGTATATTGAAAATATAAATGGATCTTCTGATCAAACAAGATTACAAGAATACCAGATAATTTAGAAAATTGAACATCCTGATCAAAGAAGAATAAAAGTCTTGTTCCTGGCACCTAATGTTTTTTAAGTAAAGAACTTTATTTTTTTGTGCACTAATCATACTCCTTCCCCTAAGCATGTGGATCAGAAAAGGTTATTTATATATTTGGTAAAGGCTTGGGGGGGAGGCGGAAGACTAAGAATAACAGCAATTCCTCTTGCAATTCCCTTCTCCGCTTACGTTGGAATGTGTACTATGTTAGAAAGCCACTTTAACCTAATTTGCCCACTGTTGTCAAAATTGAACATAAACAAGTTTACTCTGTGTTTAAGAAACATAATTTCAGTTAACAGCCTAATTATAGAATTTTGTGCTTTCGTACAAATGCATTTTTTCTCTCCTGGGAAGATAAAATATATTAGTTCCCTTTTATCATTAGAATTACTCCTTTATAAGCAGTTTCAGATAAGACATAATGTCAATAGCAGATGACCAAACAAGAACAGAACACTCTACGGGACTCTGACTTTGGGCAAGTTGAGAAATCTTCTTCTCCAAGGTATACCCCTGCCTGGGCATAGCAATATCATCCTTCTTCAAAAACATTACTGGACATAAGTCATTCCCACCATCACCGATATATACAATTTGTGCATAACTTATTCCTTGCTCCAATTGCTTATCTAGAAATTCTTTTAAAACTTTCCTTTTGCAAAGGTTTTTGGGGCACTTTGCACAGTGGTGAGCATGGAAGTTCTGTACAGTAAGATAGCCACTACTGCTGAATGCTGCAGGGTTTGTAAACACTTCATCAAACACCTTATGGAAGTCAGCAGCTTTCAAAATCCAGTCAATAAATACTGTATTAGAATCTGAAACAATTATGCAGTCAAACAACTCTTTCTTCTCAGCAATAAAACCCAGAAGATCTACCATGCCAGCAGTGAAAGGAATTGTTGCCATAGTTGTTCTCATCTCGTCTTCTTTGACGCCATTGTCTCCCAAGTAGACAAAGACTCTGCCCATATATTCTGTCCAATGTCCTGGCTGGTAGGAGTTTCTTAATCCACTAGGAAGTTTTTTCTCAGGAGCACATTTCACGATCCAGGTATCACTATTTTCATCTATGATTGTATGGTCAAAATCAAAAACCAACAGAAATTTCATAGCTGTCAGAAAACAGTTTTCAAAACAAACAGAAAAAGAGAAAATTATTTACATAAACAATTCTGAATTCCTACCCTTATCCTGTACTCAGAAGAGAAAAATTTTGCAAGAAAATGAAGCATTAGGACAAATATCTAAACAAAGTAAACTATTTATGGCCATTACAGCTATGGGAAGTTGTACCAAAGCTAAAAAAGTGGCCTGTAAAGGTCAAAGTTCTAGTTCAGTATCAAATTTCTGTTTAAAATAAATAACGTGAAAGTATCTAAACTCATGCTGCATAGTTACTACTACTTGCTGACACAGAGTCAATCTGCCAGTACTCACACACCATCAGTTTGACCAACGGTTCTAAGTTTCTCCATCATCACTTGCCAACACAACTGAACTGGGATTCTCCCAGCTAAACAGCTTAAGAGGTATTTCAAAAGGAAACTACCACAGAACAGATGGAGAGAGTCTTTTTCAGCAAGGACACACCAAATCAAAGCGGCCAACGAAAAGAAATACAGGCATTTGTGGATGTGAAAGATAAAATAAATTGGTTTGCTTGCTGTAGTCCTGCAACTTCAGTACCTACAGCCCAGCTCTGGGCTACGGAAATCCCTGGGCACAGGAGACACTCCAGCGGTACCTCACGCCGATCCCGCGCCGCCAAGCCCTCTCAGACCCGACACTGGAGCGCC
>NW_009725412.1:0-19215 GCF_000703405.1 Apaloderma vittatum
AGAGGCCAGCCCAGCCCTAACCCACGACATTCATGAACCCGCTTTTGTCTCCTCATCACATGTCTTCTACTCTCAGAACAAGAACCTGAAATGAGACTCGGTCAGTATTTCTACTCCCTCGAAGATGTGTTGCCCTTTGGGTTTTTTTGGTCTTCACCATAGAACTAATATCTAAAGTGATTTTATCCTGTAAGAGACATTATCCAATGTCATGCAGACAGAGAAACAGACTGAAGTGTTCTAACTCATGTTTCCATGCCCTGACTTACCTCTTCACTGGTGGAATTTTGATGTCAGAATCTCCCCTGCTTGATGCTTATGTAATACGTAGTCAAAGCCAGCAAAGTGCAAATTTAACTTAAATAGGCAAGAATCATGTCTTGCACACTGCAACTTGAAACAAAAATGTCAGAGCCATGAAATTGTAATTTATATTTTCCACATGTGTACAATACTTCTTTCTGTAGATGCCCAAAACAGTATAACAATGGACTCAATCCTTCACATGGAAAAACTAAGAGAAAAAGAAGTATCCTAAAGCTCAACAACCAAGGAGGTAGTTTTATTCTACCTACCATATTAGACCATGTTTGTAAATGAACAGGCAGCCATAAAGCAGCATGTTTTTTTTTCTATGGAAACATCTTAGTATTAGCAATAAACATTGATCTAAAAGTACACATTAATTTAAAAGCAGAAATATTGGAAACATGCAACAAATTGTCTCTATTATAAGCAAGGCTGTCTGTTTACTGACCCTGTCTCTAAAGCATGAGTCCAGTTGAAAAAAGAAGAATTAGTTGTCAAAAAAAAAAAAAAATCTGAGATGTCAAACATTTGGCTTGTATGAAGCCAGTGCTATGTATGCTGGAGACAAACCCCTGCCTCCTCCTGTTCCATCTGACAAAAGGTACCATAACTACACGTCACATACCTTTACTGTCTTGGCACAGTTGGTCATTATAACATTTATGATGCAATGAAATAGATCATAAAGTGCAGTAACTTGTTGGGAATGAAAGACACATTCTTCTTTTGTGCTGAGTGCTCTAGAACCAATTTGTCCATGAGCTCACTTGTCCATTTATTTTTATTTTCATCTAATAACAATACCTATATCTCTAAATCTTTTTGATCTGAAGCGCTATATAATACGCTTGTTTTAAGGTCCAATGAACTCCTCTTGCCCAATAAATTCTCAAGCATTCAAACTCAAAATATCACCTTGGACTAAAACTTACCTATATTAACTCATACTGGAAGCTTGGCAGAGTTTTAGGGTTTGGAGGCTGTCAGATATAAACATGGAAGAAGTATACACATTCCTGTGGAAAACGAATCTAATTTCTATTAATCGAGTATTAATTACCATGACTGAGAGAGATTTTTCTAGTGGTACTATAAAGCCTTTTGAATTCTTTGTCTCATATTCTAGTCCAAATTAAGACAGCTGAAGTCCCTTCCCCCTTATTTCATCTCTTTTGGCTCAAAAACCAAGCTAACAAAACTGTATCCTGTTTGTTTACAGTTGAAAGGATTTAGAGAAGAAGCAGAACATTTTTATAACCAGAGGGCTCAGAAACTAGCAGGGATATAATTCCACCTAAAATTTACACAAAATTATCTCTAGCTGGTCAAAAATGTTTGTTTCCTTGTGTACGTGCTAAGTACAGAGAACTTGAGTATCTTACCAAGGTGAGACAGAAAAGGTGCAGTACACTTCAGACACAGATTAGCACTGTGATATACCTCTCTCCCCTCTCCATTGACCATATAATCTCTCAGTTGTGCATATTCTGTCCAAGCTATGGCCATGGTTTTTCTACAGCAGAAGTTGCCGGTTAATATTTGCAAGTTTCCAAGACACACCAAAGACTTTGCACAATGTGGATGTGATTAACTCTTATTCATTTTTACTTTGGGTAACAAATACACAGCTAACTCAGAAAAGTCAATTTACTTCCCACAATATATTTCACTTTTTTGGGAGAAAAAAAAATAAATTTCTTTGGTTTAAACAAAAATCTAACTGTGCATATACATATATCCCTTTCATTTGATAGATATTTCATGGCTTATCCTCAAGTATCTGTTCTCCTCTTCCCTTCTCTAGAGGCTGCCTTTCAAGGTGACCTGACTCTACAGCCAAGTCAGCTCTGGGAGCAGGTGGAGACAGCTCCAGCAGCTTGTGCTGATAGAAATAGGGACAGCTTGGGCAGGCTAGCTGGTGGGGTGAGGGGGGGACCATGTATTCAGAAGCTGAGGCTCAGCACAAAGACCCAGTATGAGACTCCAAACTCTTAACTCTGGACCCAGCTGTGCTGCACTTTCCCCCTACAGGCCCTGATTCTGAGAAGGCCCGTGCATGTGCCTAATTTTACCTGCTAGGATTAGATTTGCTTATTTCACTGGGATAAGTCAGCATTAGAAATTAAATAGTCACATAAGTATGCTTGTCATAACCATTAGTAACATGGGAGAGTTCGTAATAATTACCCCACAGTATTCCATTAAACATGTTTGTAATATACAAATGCAAATAAGCTTATGTGCTTGTAGTATGACAAATCAGTTTTGTTGATATTACTCCCACTTTTTTCCCTCCTATTAGGTCATTTTCAAAGCACTAGAGAAAGAAAAGCAGCACTGGGCTGTAAAAATACTTTCCGACACTGAGATTCAAAAGACAGCCAAACTTGAAACACAGAAATTTTAAAACACTTCAAAATATTTTCTCCAAAACAAACTGAAAGAAATAATATTTTTTTCTTCAATTCCTTAGTTTACTGTTTCCTTCTAGTCCTTTCTGTGTTGTACAATTACACTGGCCTGATGGCAAATTACTACACTCTTCAAATTCCTCATTCTTGAGAAACACATATCCAATGGCTTGCTTAGCAAGAGACACAGGAAGTCCACAGGGAGAGGTTCTCTTAAGATGAGGTCGTCACTGCTTTATACTACTATGTCCAATGGCTGCTAAGGTTCATCATGGTTGTCCTGCAAGAGAAGGGACATTTAAGCAATATCTTCCTTTGCAGGTTTTAGTTACTGAAAGTACATGCGAAGCACATGACAGCACCTCTGACATAGAATATGCAATAACCCTCAACACTAATTAGTACTCCTTTGAATTTGTTTCACAAATAAAGCAAGAGAGCACTATACTTTTCCTACTTTCCTGTCCTACCCTTTTTTCCTTTCTCTAGGGCGGCAGAGTTACCTAACTTGAGTAATCACAATTGATTCAGTGTCGCTGTAAGCAGAGAATCAACCTCAGGCTAATGCTGGTGTTTTTCCTGCTGCCTATCTGTATTTGTTTTACTAGGGCAAGTGGGTTCATTATGCCCATTATATAGATAAAGAAAGTGTTGCTCAGGGAAGCAAAGAAAGGAAAATTAAGCACACAGTATGTTAATTAATTTCAGCCCCTCTGCCACCAGAGCTATGATTCTTGTCACAACAAGGTGTGTCACACTGGGCAACAGAATTTAAACTGAGAATAGGGAGGGCTGGATTGGTTAGAAAGAAAAATATTTTCTTCATAGGGATATTCAAGTGGTGGCACAGGTTGTCCAGGCAGGCTGAGCCATCCCAACCTTGAAAATTTTCAGAACCCAGGAGGATAAAACTCCGAGCAGCCTGGCCTCGCCCCACAGCTGACCCTGCTTTGATCAGGAGCTTATATTGGAGATTTCCCGAGTTCCTTTCTAACACGAGTTACCTTCTTATCCCTGGGGTCAGAGGAAAGCTAGAGAATTCTGCAGAGGAAAGACAAAGATTAAAGAATCTTTAAGCCAGTTATTTTACATGTTGTAACAGTGGACAGAACTGTTGTGATCTAGCCAAATTGTGGCTGCCATTGGGAGTGGCTTTTGTGCTTGTTGATGTGTGAATTACTATTAGTTTGTGACGCAGCAGTCTTGAGCACTCATGTTTGAGAAACAGCTTTTGCAAGTTCTCTGAAGAAGCCGTGACAAGCAACTGAAAAAACAACCAACAAAATACCAAAAAAGCCACCCCCATATTCCAAGGGATCTGTAGGAAAACTAGGCAACAGTTCTTCACTTTAAGATGGTTGGTGTGCTTCATAGACTAAGAGAGAAGGATGCTTCTATGAAAAAAACCAGTATATTACGTTCTTTAAAGTGGAATGACGCTTTTACTTTTCCTGTCCCTTTTCTTAATACATTGTAGTCATATTTTCTAACTACTTTTAAATAGCATTATGAGTGAAACAACAGAAAATAAAAAGATATTTTCAAATAGCAGAAGCTCCCTTTTGTGGTCATTCTGAGAAACACAAAAGACAATGAAATGTCATTAAGGGAAAACTACCAAAAAATAGAGTACAGGAGATATAATTAATTTCCCTCTCTTTGCTGAAACTCACAGAATGTAAAAAGAAAGAATTTTCATGTTTACTTTTCCTTTTAAGAAGTCAGATATTCCAGTCACTTCAAATAGTTCCCCTTCAAACTCCAGTGCAAGAGTTGCTATTGGTACTACTGCTTCCATTTCTAGCATTGCAGGATTATTTCAGAGATGAAGGGAGACAATATCTCAGCTTTTGCTGGTATGCTGATCCCAAAACTTCTTACGAGGGGATTCTCTTCAAATTTTCTTCATCTCTGTATAAACAGTGTTCCTGTAAGAGGAGAGGTCAGGGGGACAAACTAAAACCAGTATTTCTCAATAAATAATTTACTTCTGTTCTTATTTCCTTTCACCCACCACGTGTCTGCCTTGTCTCCTAAACCAAGCTGTTCAGATCAGGGACTTTCTTATACTATGCAGTAACATACAGCACAACAGGACTTGAATCCCATGTCAGATATATACCTGCCTTAGCTAGACACACCAAACAAAGAACTCCAAAACAAAAAACAAAACCAGCTCTACCATCATGGCTAGAGAAAATATAGACAGATGAAAAGGAAGCTTTCTCACTATACTGGTGTTTTTGCAACGGTAAACAAAGAAATTTCTATCAGATCATAAGCCATGTCCTCCTTGGCTGGTTAGCCTGCACAAATAGAAGGTATCCTGCACTTTGTCATTTTTAAACACTATGTTTGGGACCTTCCAGAAGAAATGGTCAAGTTTGATGAGGGCTCAAAAGCACCGTAACCAAACTTTGCTTCAGTGAAGCTATAAGAATCACATAGGAAACAGGCTGAGCAGTGAAATGGCAAAGATTTTGATGAGTTTGGAAGGTACGTCCTGAGGCTACTTATTACAACACATGGGAGAAGGAATGGAAAAAGAAGAAATATCTGAGAGTGGGATTTAGGTAGCAGGAAAGGTGGGGAATTGCTTTGAAGTAACATTAGGAAATGCTGAGGAGAGGAATGATGCCTCATTCAGATTTGGGGTTTACTTGAAAGAAATTTCGAGTTATGTGTCTGCTTTGTCTGCTTGCATAGTTGAGCCCTTTGCATTAAAAGTGGTTTCTTGCATCCAAAAAGCGTTAGTGGCTCTGTCTACTCATCCTCGTAGGAAATACATTGGCATTCATTGGAAGGGTGACAAATTCTGTTTTCTACCAGATGAGTGCTCTAAACAGCAGCATTACAGGGTCATTCTCTCTCTTTCCCAAGCACACAGGCAACTCACCTTTACCCAAGCAGTGTCCCTCCAGGTTAAAAATGTCACGAATGCAGAGAGGGCAGGCCCTGCTCCACTGCAGCCAGCCCAGATCACTAGCTAATACAGGCACACTGTATGAGCATAGCTAAACTTCCCGCAAGCATTCACCCAAGTCAGTAAGAGCACTGGACCTAACTTGCCAGTGTCCAAACTACCTATGATTCTCCCAGTCATTTTTGCTCTCTATTTTTCCACATTGGATATCTGCCTGTATTAGATATCGTACACGGTGATAGAGCTTCTCCAGAAGAAACTGTGAAAAGTCGTCCTGAAAATTTATTGTCTTCTTAGGAGTTAGGGTTTTCTTATGGCTGGGAGATGTGAGTTCAAATTACAGCTTCAAGATTGAATGATCAAGGCTTTTATCCAGTCTTTCACATCATAAATGAGTGTTCCAGCCATGCTCCAGCAGGAGACAGCAGGTGTCCTGGTGATTAGACAGTCCATGCTCCTCAACATGCAAGTATGCCTCCCGACAGGCACAGACAGAGAATATCTCCCAGACTACAACATGGATGATATGGTAAAAATAAAAACTGTGTTTCTGAGACCCTTCAGATGTAAGTAGGAAACTGCCTGACACCATGAAAACAGAGGTTGTCCTCATTATATTGAGCAAATGGCTAGAAAATTACACACCTTTGGGATTTGCTGGCAATGAAGTAAGGCCAAAAATTAGGGATACGAGGCACCTCTTTGCTTTCTTTAGACATGAAAGTGTACTATGTAGTTAAGCTGCAGCATTTAAAATTGCTGTGAATGCATAACAAAATAACTTTTAAGAGAGACGTTTATAAGTATGATCACAGAAGCCAGCCTACTGAACACACAAGCTCTTACTCCAGCTTCTATTCGCAGTGCCACTGCAGCTGACTACTTGTTATCTATTATTTATCTGCCTCCAGTTTCTTCGTCTGCAAAGAGAAGCTAGTAATTTTTTAACAGACATGTAGGAAAATCAGTACTCATTGTGTGCAAAGCTTTTGCTCAAAATGGACCAGTTGCTTTTTCCAAAAAAAGTACACGAGTGTCGGGTCTGATCTGAAATTGTGTCAACAAGGCACGTCAAAAATTAACTGTAAAGAATTGATATGGCTTTATTCTGGTGGTGATCATCTGAGCTCAGATTTGTTCAGCCAATCCACCTAACTGCCCACAGGAGAACATTCTGTGGCAGAGATCTTCACCAGGTTTCCAGAAGATAATGAACTTACACACAACTGGAACGCATTCAGCATAAGACCAGCAAGATGGTTTCAGGAGTTGAAGCATTTGTCCCATGAGAAAAGGATGAGGAAAGCAGACATTCAGGCTGGAGGAAAGAAGGCTTTGGTGAGATAAACCAGCAGCCTTCCAATACCTGAATTGTACCATGACAGCTATCGCTAACCCACTTTCTAACCTCATCAGTTAAGACTGACTCTCACCTAACATTCAGAGGCAATGTTTCACAGAGAGGTAGCAAGATACTCATCCACATGAGCCTCCCCCACCACTTAATAAGAAAAGACATCATGTCTTCAAGTGTGATGGGAAAAGGTGGAGGTGCCTGCCTTGATCAGCAGCTTCACAATGTCAAAGAGAAGTGGAAACAGAGAACAAACAAACAAGGCCTCTCACCGAACTTCAGTCTCACACCTGTAACACACAGCACCAAACAAAGACTCTCTTAAGGATGTGTGTAGGGGGGTGGATCCTGTCATGTTCCTGCTTGTATCATACAGACATGAAAAGAAGAAAGTTCTTATGATTTGCTACAGAGATTTTACTTCATAGACTCCTGGAAAATGTTTTCTCAGTTGGAGGGGAAAAAAAAAAAGAAAAAAAAAATCAAGTCATCAGCTTGCACACATCTTATTATAGCAGCCTTACCACTGAAATTCATGCATGCTGATGACAACGCTGGTACACACACATGTCATCTGAGCTGTTTATAGCCACTCTTTCATTTAATACATCTCATCTGCCAGGGTTTTTTTTGCAGGTTTTGTCTGGTTTACCATGTTATCATTTAAGTCTTTATCTATAAACCAAACTGATATATAAACCACTTTGTCATCTTTTGTTTTGCAACAGGTGTACAGTAAGGAGAGACTGCTTCTGAATAGGAAAAAAATGAGAACACAAGCACAGGCTGAGATATGCACAGAAATGCCAAAAAACCAAAATAGGGGGTTTTTAATGATAACCAACAACACAGAAGGATGTTTATGAAAAGAATATGAGAGGGGAAACGTAAAATGAGATGATGACACTCTTTAGATGCAAATGTGATTTCTTCCTCTCTATAATCAGGCCAAGGATAGCAATCTGAGGGAGTGCAACATGGAATAATTGGGTCTGAACTATTTGCAGGAGACTCCTAGGACACAGATGCTGAAGCAACAATTCAATTACACTAAAAAAAAAGACATCTACTATGTAAATGAGCTTTCATTGAGAAGTTCTTATCTTTGCCAACATACTCTGATCACTTGAACCCTCCATCATGACTCCTGTGACATCATTACCACTGAGAAGACCATAAGGTGTAGCTACATAGGATTTGTTCTCTAATCAGTAACATAAAATATACAATCTAACTACTGTCCCATTCAGAAATCTTCAAAACATTTAACTTGGTGCTGATGGAAAGGGTTTTCTGCACAGTATAGGATGCCATTTCTTTAATTTTTTTTGCATTCATGACACTATTAATCACATTTATTATTAGCACTCCTCTTCTGGAGACCTCTTTCACTCTGATGAATTAAGCTGATCCAAAACAAAACACAGATTTCTCCCAGCAAATGGGCAGATGCTAAGGTGTGGTGCTGTAGACAAAGACATTCAGTCCCGTCTGTCTGGCTTTGCAATGAATTACATTCAAAGGAAAAGTAGCCACACAAGGTTTACCTTAGCAGAAGGCTTGCATGAGCCAATGTATCCCATACATCCTTATCTCTGAATCATCTTAAGCATTAGACAAAATGTTTAACACCACATCCAGCATTTCTTTTAGCCCGAAGTGTACTTCCCATTGTTCTTGCTATCCACATAATCATCCAAACACTTGAATATTCCATTATTTCTTGGTCCCAAGAGACTGCTGTCTTGAGAGCAAACTTGATCAATGAGATTTCAGGTACTTGGAGTTTTGGTAAAAATGGAGGAAAAAAAATGAAAAGGACCTTTAATCAGTTAAACATGTAGTAAAGCAGATTTAAATACTGATCAAATGTGAAGACTGAAAAAGTTAATAATTACTTTCTCAAGAGTCGTATTGATAGTTCAATTTTAGAAATGCCTCCACACACCAAAAAATATTGGAGAAAGACTTTTCTGTAAAACCCAAATACACTTGTAGAAACTTTATCCTACCTAAGCAATGAGATTTTGTTGGTAAAAGTAGGTTTTGGAAAACTCAGGGAAGGAAATTACATTATAGCCCAAATTAAATCCTTGTATCATAAACACTGATTAAAAATCAAGAACAGACTGATTTTTCTGAAAGGGAAAAAAGGAAAGGAAAAAATACATCTATAGCAAAACATAAATTACAAAAGCAAAGAGAAGCTGTAATTAGCAGTTTTCAGCTGTAACTCCAGCAACATCCCTGGTGGCAGACAGTATAGTAAGCAAAAACTGGAAGTGCTGACAAATTTGTTAGCTTTCGTAACTCCAGCAAATTACTCAGAAAGTAGCATGTGCATTATCATTTGCACTTTCATGCCTCATCCAAGTTCTAGTCCTTAAGACTGTGCACCAGCCACTGGAAATTTTCTGAAGACTCTAAAAAAAATAAAAATGTCAGGACAGAAGATTTGGGCCAGGTAAGAAAATCATGATAAATATACATGGATATTACTGTATTCTGACAGCAAACAGATACTGGAAAAGTTGTTCTTCAGACATATGTTCATTTCAGTATTTTTTACTAAATATTTAAGAATCTTACATCTAATCTAGAGTTACAAAGCAGGTCTAAAATCCAACCTTAAGGTAGTAGTTCACAAATCACATGAAGGTAGGTCCTTGTCTGTCTGCATTTCTTTCTTTCACTTGAACGGGATTTCTTTTGGGGTCTAACTCAGTGTTATGGTTAGCTTTAAAACCCACAGAGAGTTTGGGCAGTCAAATCATCCTTGCGCATGTGGGCAAGTGAAGAATTCAATCAGTTATCTTAATTATCTTGCTTTTTCAAATACAGTCTTATAACTGTATGACTGCAATTTGGTAGGCTTTTCCTTTATAATTAGTTTAAATGCCTCATGCTTCCTTTAAAAAAAAAAAAGTTGTGTTCTTGATGGATAGGTTATTCTCAGGTTTTTTTCCATGTCTTACACTGTATCAATCTAACCAGAAGTAGAAGGATTTATTTGGGGTAGTATACCTCTTTCCTAATAATTTTTTTCCTAGTAATTTTTTTTTCCTAGTAATTAAAACATTAGTGTGCAAGGGGAAAAAAAAAATTCTATTTTTTTAATGTTAATATTTTGAACATTTAGTTTTAATCACTTAACATACTCTGCCTAAAGCAAGACATATTCCAGTTCTGAGTGTTAAGAATTTTTTTTAAAAATTTATTTACAGTCATTTATGACCACATCAGCACCACAGAAGGCAGAAGTTATTTTTTTGACATACGTTTCCACAACTGGAGATGAGAATCTGATTCTGAAAAAAGCAATGTATATGTTTTTCTACCCTAATAATACTATATATTATAAATATATTTCTCTGGACAAAGTAATATTTATATCAAAACAACTGTCAACACCATGCAAAATTTTTTAGTACAACCAGTTATATGCTATTTTACATAACAAAAAGCTGATGATTCTAGTCTTGCAGTCAGACCAATTTCTGAATAGTAATCAACAGGTTTTGGGGGCTTGCATATATTAGTAACGATACAACAGTTCTAGCAGCATTTAGTGCTTGCCTCTTATTAACCAATCTTCCTGGTAATGTTTCCAGACACTCTAGACACAATTCAGATTTTGAATAAGAGCATCTGTCTCTGAGAGTCCAATTCAACAGATGAATCATGCCTATAATCTTGCCCCAGGTATTAATTTGTGTTGTCCCGAGTGTTTTATGCCCAAAACACTTGCTTCCCAAAATGGAGGCCAAGTTGAATATTCAGGGTTTGGGACATGTTTTAGGTCTTGCTAGAGAACTAGCTGTGAGCACAATGTGAGGAGGCACAGATGGGAGGAATAGCCAGCACAGTGGGAAATCAGAATTCTAGTGCCTGCAGCAATACAAGCCTGGTGTGCAGCAGCAGTCAGCTATACCAACCACCGGCACCAGTCTCAATGAGAAAATAGGAGCACTTAGGAACAATGGTGGAAATGAGAGAGAAAAAAAAAAAGAGAGAGCAACTAGGCTAATAATTACTTGATCACATAAAGGAAAAATATCACTTAAAGAACAAGATGTCTTCACTGAAGTGAGAAACAGAAGCCTACCAATCTGTGTAAGATTCAATTAAAATGCTTCAAGCTTTGCTCTCAGACACTGTGAGACGCCTGCTGGTAACAGGCTCTTGCTGGACCTTGCTGCATCTGGGAATTCTCTGTCCAAGCCGCGCAATACATGATACCTTTTTTTCTGAGAAGAATGCTTCTTTTATTTTCTCAAATCTCTAGAGCACAAGTCAATTAAGACACAATAGCAAGCTTCTCAAACTGGGAGGTCATACTGTAGGGCAAGTTACTCCACAGTCGAACAGATAATCATCTTAAGTACTTTGCAAAGCCTCAAAACATGCTTTTCTGGCTATCTGAAGATCAATACTAATGTGCCCACCCTCCAGCCAAGCTAAGCATGATTCAGTGGAATATGTTTTTACCGTGCAAAAAATGAAAGGAAAACTTCATTAGGCTGAAGGGTTTCATTTAGGAACGCAGCTTTCACAGCAGTACGAAGTCCAGAAATACTACCTTGTATGCATCTTGTTCCCTACAGTTATTAACCTCTTTGGAAGCTGTACGTATTGGTCTTTTTATTAAAAGACTCACAGGGTAACATCAAACTGATGTCTCTTTTTTTTTTTTTTCCCCCCAGGTCTGCCTCACTTCTATAGGTTTTTTAGCCAGTTTTACCCTTGATTACTTCTGTATCACTTTCACTGAAATCAGTCAACAGATTTTGCATGTGTATATGGCCAAAAGCGAGAAGAGACACATTACTGCTGAGTTTTCAGAAGTATGCAGTACCGACACCTTTTCTCCCATTGAAGTCAAAGGACATTTTACGACTGTCTTCCATTAAGGATCATGGATAAATCAGTTGTGAAAGCTTAGAAAAATCTCACCTCTAATTTGCAAATATTGCTGGTAGTATAATCCCAATATCACAACAGGGCAAAGAGACAGAAATCTTGGGCCTGTTGTCCATCCAGAATACAACATCTGCACAAAGCTACTGCACCAGTAAAGTAAACAGAAAGTTGAACATGAGCATCCAACATGCAGGAGAGTGCTAAGCCTTAGTTCACACAGATTTTCCAACTCATTTTGAATGACAATCCACGTAATCTTTTAGAGGAATACTATCCTCTCTTTTTCTCAGGAGTTCTACACTAACCCACACAGATACACCAACTTCACACCTTCCCAGGAGCTGCAGATCAGTGTCCAAAAAGAAGTGTAATTGCTATGCTTCTGTATACCCTAAGAAAATCTGAAAAAAAAAACCAAAAACAAACAAACACCAAAACTTCATCCGGTTTCACTAAAGAACTGAAGCACACTTCACTTTCTTCAGTTCCTAAGTATTTCCTGGAGTACAGGTTGCTGTGCAACGTTTTAAATTTGCTTTTACTATTTCAAGCTGCATAATCATTAAGAGCTATGTGTATTGGGACTAAACACCTCTAATACTCCAGCTAAGACGTTATCTTCTTCTAACATAACTTTCCAATCCAGAGTCACTTGTACCTTGAGCTCATTTAAAGAAAATTCCTTTAATTCCTGTTTGGTTATTTTTTTCCAAACACACCATTTCCATTAGTTTATAATCTAATGCGTGAGAAAAATAAACTACTTTTAGTTACGCTCTAATTTAGCCAGGTCCCTTTAGCTCACTGATGAGAACTATCTAGGCTGAGATTACTGTTTACTACAAGTGTTAACGTTTCATTGTCTGCTCTGCTTATAGTTCTCTCTCCTGCACTGAAAGCTGACTCGGTATGGACAGTGATTCTGCAGTTGTTCATTCATCACTTCTTGTTAACCAGCGAATAGAGGTTTGCTACTCACTGCAGTCCAAACTCCCAAGCCCTTTTGTATCTGATGACTAATTCCACCATCAGTACCAGACTAGCTAATGAAATGTGCTTGGCTTTGGGGTGGTACTGTGTCACAAAGCCCTCCTGAAGTCATAATACATTATATCTTTTTCTTTAGCTCTGTCAAGTCTCATTGACCATCTCTCCTTCTTGGAGAAGTTAATTGGCTATGTGAAGCAAAACCTCCCTTTCATTAACCTGCACTGACTTCCTGACCAAACTATATCTGTACAGCTTTTTCGTAACTTTATTTTAATTAGTGGCTCGAATCTTTCCTAATTCAAAGGTTAGATGTACACATATGCCATTTTCTTACTTATCCTTTAATCCTCCTCTAGCTATATGTATTACATCACAGTGAATTTGCATTCAGCTGATAACTGATCAAGACTAGAGGAATCTCTTCTCGCTCCTACAGACACACATTCTTTTAAAGAATGTAGGGGAAAAAAAAGAAGTCATTTTTTTCTTTAAGCTTTGCTATCTGATATCACCATTAAACCTAAAAGAAACCTTATTTATCTTTAATTAGAAGATAATCTGTTTTTCTCAGTGGTTCACTATTGTGATTGCAAAGGTGGTGTTTAAATTACCTGCTTGGTACCTGTATCTCTCCCAAGAGCTGAAGGTTTTCAGGAGTTCAAATTCTATAGCAAGTCAGTAGTATGTCACATGGGAGGGTCAAAGCTTTAAGGATTAAGGAGAAACCTTTGAGAACCAAGTGGATACATTTTTATTAAACCACACTCTATGAAAGTCTGTGATTACATCAAAGTTGAACTGCTTCATAAAATGAAGAAAATAGCCAAAATATTATGGAAAACAGGAATGGAACAGGAGGGCAAATAGGAAACGTGTAACCACAAGAGTATTGTAAAATTATTATTTTATAAGAAGAAGGACTGATTTTTAAAAACCAGTTTTCCCTTAAATTTAGTCAAATTTGAAACTGTTCTGTCTGCCACAGAACATTTTAAGTAACTTGTAAATATACAGTCAACCACATCCACCACTCCAGTTTTCCATTAGAGAAAAATCTGTCTGCCAGATTTTTTTTATATAGAACGAGACTAAGATTTTGTCTTTCAAACTCCTTCAGAAAATGAACCATCTATGTTCTAATCAGCCTTAGAACCTATATGCATCTATATTAAGGCACTTAAATAACGTGATTTCACTTGTTTTAACACTGTACAATCATCAAGTCTAATTAGCTTCTGGGTCTTGTACTTGTGGAACATATATCTGAAATTTATCTAAGTTCAGTGCTTAAATAGAAAACTCGGATATTTGATTTAATGTGTCTGGATGCAAGGGTATATAGGCTTACATGACACTTAAAAACTGTCTAAAATCTACTATTTTATCTATTTTCTACTGTCCTTTAAGATCTTGACAGTTGACATTGCACAGGATTTATTGAGGTCTTATTCATCCTGTAGGATCAATAGAAAAACACGTATAATTCTGGGCTACTGTGATTGTAGGAGAAACATTGCATATATGGACAGTTTTGATCTAAGGCTTGGATAAATCTCTCTTTATGTCCGATGCCAGCATTCCACAGATTCAGTATTCTTCCAGCCCAGCTCCAAATGTATTTTAAAAATGAAATATATGTATAAAAAATAAAAATCACTTTGTCCTAAATTGTTCGTCTGAATCCAAGTTATATCTTCACCTTGCCCTCCATCATCACATTGTATATGAGGATTTTACATCCTCCTGATGCGAAGAGGTTTCCCAAAACTGGAATTTTGATAAAGCAAGATAAACCCCAAATCTTGCAATAAGTTTTACAACTTCTTCTGTTTTCATCACTTGCTGCTACTTGAAAGTCTAAAGTTTTGTGGAAGAAGGTGTCTTCCCAACTACCCAGCAAGCCACTTGAAGTCATGTTTCTGATTCACTCCTTCAAGCCTCCCTGCCAATCAGCCTAGTGAACATTGGTTTTAATAAGTCATTCTGTTTCTTAGAGACATCCACATCTTCTGTCATAAGTTTCCTTTCAGTATTCCCCCACAGGGCCTGCAGTCTCTCTCATCAGCCTCTTGCTCCTTATGCTTTACATTTGTATAACCATTTATTATTCATATTCACATCCCGTGTAATTTTCCTTTCATTCTCGATCTCAGCTTTCTTGATCATTTCCTTACCTTTTTTCTTGTATCTTCTATACCTTCTCTTTCAGAGCTAACATTTCTGATTTATCCCACGGGATTTCTTAGAAATGAGATGTTAGCTCTCAATGGGATTTTCTTAGCAAAACATTTAAAAAATATATAAATTATAGATGTCTTGGCTGCAATTTTCCTAGCCTTGATTTCCTCCTGTATTTCCCTGGTCATCCATATTGATCATTTCTTCCACTTCATGAATATTTACGTCTTGACTAGATACATATTGTATTTGCGGCGCTCACGGTAATCCGCCTTTGGTATTTTGCACTCATTTCACTTCCCACTGCGTTTTGCCCAGAGGCCTGCACAACTACATTGCTGCAGAGATACATATCACTGTGTTTGACTACAGAGGTAGAACGAGTATAAGTCATCTATCACACAGCAACTGAAAGTACTAAGTTTTGTGCCTGGAATGTCTCGTTCCCAGTGACAAGATAGTGAGGGGCCGAATTCTCAATTTCTAATTCCTTGACATGAAGCTATGTCAGAATACCAATTTTTCATTTTTCAATCTGTTGTCATATGCAGTAGTAATGTATATTGCAGTAGACTATATACTCTGCGTTCTATCTCATTCTGTGAGGTATAATATTCTACCAACCTATACAACAAGTTTTTACCGTAGTCACACTTTTAAAAAAAATATTTTCCCCAAGGAAAAAAAAAAAGTACCAAAATTCTCCATGGCGCCTCTCATCTGACTACTGCACGATATTTTCACATGACATACTTGTATTCCCACTTTATAGGACAACTATTATTTGACCTTCCTCTCCTCGGAGGAACGGAATGCCACTCTAACTTTACATTCCTTTGTTCTTCCAGCTGTAAAATTGGTGTGAAGAACCTCCCTGGTATGTCAGGTCTGCGCTATGGTATTAATGCAATACAGACTGTGTATTTCACAGTGTTATATTCAATTCTGTCTAGTCTAGAAAAAGAGTAACCAGGTCTTTTTTGAATTTAAGTTCTCTTCAATCTAAGGCAACAACTCAAATCATTAACCAGAGCTCTTCATCTGCCACTCCCCAGCTACAGCATTTGCATAAGGGCAGCAGGGAGTACTGTGAACCCATATATTACATCCTGAAAAATGAGGAAAACCACTTTGAAAATACATTAAAAATTCAGCTAATGCATACACCCTGAAGTAGTGTGGGATATCCAAAATGTCTCTGCTCTAGATATCATTTGTTTTACTTCTCTTATTAGTTCTGGGATAGGTTAAAATAGAGCACTGAATGATCAGAGGGATGTGTAAATGGGAAAGGTGGGTGCAGGGGGACCATATATCTGTGGATGGATGGATGAATGGTGAGTAGAGAGGTGAAGAGAAGTGAAGCGCTTGAGCCTGTAAAGAATGGAGACAAAACTGATGCTGAAATTGTCTTCAGTGTTTCATAAGAGCACTGAAAGCGTCAAACTGGCATTTCAACATTTCCTGAGAGAGAAAAAAAAGGTTTTGTGTTGCACTCAGTCCTATTATTTAGGGTCTCTTATTACTTCACTACTTCCAAAAGCCTCCTATATGTTCTTAGTTTGACTGCTGACCAGTATGGGGGATTTCTTTACAGAGGGCAGACAGTGGAGTCTGCAGCCTTGTGCCTATCACATTATAAGGCTGTCAAGTTCTCTCTGTAGATGGCACTGGACATACCCACATTTGGTGCCTGATGCTGCCAAATGATGAGCACATTGGGGAAGGTGCTGAAAATTTTACAAGAAGTTGCAAGGGTTCGGTATCACTCAGGCTTAGACTTTCTGCCCCTAGAGTGTATTTTGGCCACCCCAGCTTTTCTCCCAAATGACATGATTGTAACAACAGGAACAGAAGAAAGCCAGTAAGCTTCAGGATCAACACACTGCAAGTAAAGGACAGTTCACTCTGGGATTTGGTTTTACACTCTTGCATAGTATCACAGCTGATACTGGTGAAGCAGCCATTGTAGGTGGCCAATTGCAGAAATAATCACAGTTAGTTAAAACATATGAAGTGTGCCCATATCCAAAATAGAATCACTGAGCAAATATGTTGGGCTTTGGGGATGTTCTAAATCTCTGTTTCTCATTTTTAAAGCTTTTTTTCCTCTTTTTCCCCAAATTTACTTTTGCTTTACCCAAGGGCATGGTTTCTCTGCTCCTTAGAGAAGCAGGCACAGCAGCCAGTGTGTTCCACAGCAGTGATAACATCACATTGTGAATCTCTGGGGTTTGATAATGTGACAACAATATGCCCTTCAAAGTGAATCACACTGTCAATTTTACATCAAGAGTGTTCTGCATCATCACTATCAAATGATGTAGTACTAAATGTCTTTTGAATTGGATAATTTGGAAGAATATGACATGAGTAACGTAAAAAACATTAAGGATTTCCCTGTTTAAAGAATACCATAAAGGCAGCAAAACTAGAGCTCTCATTTAGGGTCAGTGCTGTACTGTATCATCACCACTTACTTGAAAACCAAGCACACTCCTGTCCTAAACTTTAAATGTTTCGTGGTAGAATTTCCCTTCACCATAGATATACTAAATGTTTCCTCCTAAAAAACAGTCCACCTATTAGTTAGGGCTGTTCATTTAGGAAATACTGATCTTACAGGAAAGAAAAGCTAAAAACTCTTCCTGGTAGGAGAGACATCCAATGGATATATCAGCAGACTGGGGAGTCAGTGGACCTCAACCTTCCAGTCTGCTCTCTCCCACTAACCCACGGGGCTGAAGGTGGTTATGCCAGTCTGGCTGCGTCACGGATGATGCACCAGCAGCTTTTTGCTATAGTTTGTACTGCAAGAGATGAAAAGGGTAGAGCTAGTGCCAATTCCCATCTGAAGCAGCCACACAGAGTACATCCAAGAAAACCAAATCTTGCTTTGTTAGTTATTGATGTTCCACCCCTGCTCTTGCCCTACCAAAATCTCACCTGAAAAGAATAATATTAAGAACACAGAAGTTGGCACAACTGCGAAGCAGAGCCAACATCCAGCTTTAGTGTCATCATTTATGTCCACATCAGCAACGCCCTATCTTCCTCTGGGAGAGGAGGAAAAAAAAGCCTGAGAACAGAGAAAACTGTTTCTTAAAAATCATTGAAATGCCTCTTGCTAAGCTGCTTTCAAATATTTTAGACTGAAAATCTTTGTCTGTACAAATGACCTAGTCAAAACCTATTCTCTAGCTAAGTTAATCAAACAGGAATTCAGCACACTATAACTGGGTTTACACTTTTTGTCCAAAGAAGAATTCAGTCACATATTCTTGCTTCTAGGACAGTTTGTTTTTATTGCCTGAGAAAAATTTGCAGTGCAGTAAGTGGCAGAAGAGAGCAAAAAGACAGATATTTACAGAGAGAGCAAGAATCTTTCAGGAACACAAATTGATCCAAACACACATTAATTTTTATCCTAACCTGGAAGTCTGTGGCTTTAATCACTGTGGCCAAAGATACTTTCCATATTCCAGTTCCACTGGGAGTAAAGGGCTCATGGAAAACTTGGTCCCCTTTAAAAAAAAGTAAGCTAGTAAGTAGCTTAGGTTTTCACGTTACAAAACATGGAAGAAAAATACTTCTTTTTTTTTTTGTCCAAAACATGGATTCCCAAACTAATTTTTTTTTTGACAATATTTTACCAGAACAGATTTTCATATTCTATCTTACGGATTTCCCCTTCTTCTAAAAGGTGCCACTGCTCTTATTGTACACCACACATATGCTGGAACTTGCAAACTCATTTGATTAAAACTAATTTAAAATTAACACCATAAACTCTGCCAGATGCTGGCTGAGTACTGAAGAATTCTCTCTTCATGATCATTTTTTATGTGAATGATCAAGCACTTGTCGTGGTTTACCCCTGGCCGGCAGCCAGGTCCCCACACAGCCACTCTCTCACTCCCCCTTCTCCACTAGACAGGGGGAGAAAATATTTCCAAGGGCTTAAGGTTTGAGATAAGGACAGGGAGATCATTTTCATTTACTGTCCCGGGCAAAACAGACTCGATTTTGGGGAAAAAAAAATTACATTTATTAAAAGAACAAATCAGAGAGGAGTAGAGAGAAGTAAGAAAGAGCAAAGAGATCTTAAAAGCGAAACACCTTCCCCCATC
>NW_009725413.1:0-2067 GCF_000703405.1 Apaloderma vittatum
AGAGAAGAGAGAAGAGAGAAGAGAGAAGAAGGCATACATGAAATGGCATAAGTGAAATCAAATTCAGATATTTATAATTCTGAATTTTACTGAATTTTTATCTGCAGTTCTTTGTTTCTTCTATAGATCAGGCTCTAGATTCTCTTTGTGCTATTGTGCTGCTGTTCAAGAGAAATGATGGCTGCATTATTTTCTGCATTACCTGTACACAGGAGAATATGATACACAGAAATGTAATTCATAATCAGGCAGGAGGAATTCTTGACTGATATTTCATGCCTCCTTTTTTGTATATACATTGCTTCAATTGCAAGTCTGGATGCTGCCTAGTGTTACCAGGATTCTTCCTAATTTCCTTACACACTTAATTGACAGAGACCAGATTCCAGCAGAAAAGGTATTAGTAGTATGCCATTTTTCACTGTAGTCTGTTAAGTGCTTTGGGAAAGCAAGAGGTGGGACTACATTCCTCAATAATTCAGCAAGACTTCATAATCTTCAACTTTCTCCTCTGTTTCCAAAGACATAAATCTCTCAACATCCATAAAGAAGAGCTCTGTGACACTTTATGTGACAGAAGATGCCATATGAAGGGCTCAATATCATAGTTTATATGTCCAATTCCTTTTTTTGTTTGTTGGTTTGTGTTTTTTTTAACACTGGCCTTCCCTCCTCTTTTCCCAATGCTAAGAGTGGTCAATATTAACACCACTGATGATCAGTGAATCTGAAATTGCAGTCTCATTCACACACAGACAATTCTGTTCTTTTCCCATAGCAAAACCACTATCAGCCACGAGCTCGCCTTTCCACAAACATCCCCAAATCCTTCAACTCTCTCAAAACCTATTGAGAATTGACATTTCCTAATGTGGTGAAATATATGACTTGTTTTTGACAAGGTAAAAATGCCCATGATCTATTTTAATACTAGATATTAATGTGATAAAAAGGACAACTAGCAAGACACAAAATGTTTCCTGGTTTCCATAAGTTTTCCAGCCTGGTAGCATACCTATTACTACATGAAACCCTTTTTCTTTCTGTTGGTTTCACACATCATATATATGATTACAGTAACAATAATATTGATCACAATATTGCTATGAAGCATAAAGCAGGCTCTTTGACATGTTGCACGGTATTTTCACCAGAAAGTAGGAAAGATAATCTGTTCAATGCTGCTTTGTTTCAGTGTTATTCAGTTCTTACTGCTCTCTCTGATTTCTTCCTTACCTTCCCCTGCTACATCCCAAGTGAAATTAAATTGCAGCCCGTTCAAGACAGAAAGTGAAACATCTGATTTTTTTTTCTGTACTAACACTACTTAATACTCCTACTTAATACTCCAACTTTCCTATTCAAGATAAATGCAAGAAAAGAGCCTTCTTCACATTGTCATGGCAATATCATTGTCATGCCCTATCAACCACAGTCCTGCCTGCACTGAATGGCCAGCACTGGATGCTTCAGAAAGGTTACAAAACTTCCGTACTTGTGTAATAATTCCCCTTAGACAAGTTTGTTCCTAGTAACAGGATGCTAGTGGTCAGTTTAAGCACTCACGTACAGAGCTAATGGAATTAAGGACTATCCACAGTGTTTAGGAGGCAGTGGGCAATAGGTGAAGAAGGAATCAATGAGATGTTTAAAAAACATCTTGGACTGCAGACATGTTTTCTTGTTTTTAAGCATTCATTCTGTTCCTTTCAATAATATATGCCAAGGTGATCGGGGTCCTCAGAATTTGCACAGACAGAGAAGAGCTGTAGCACGTACAAGCTGAGCATCATGACCCAAGTATATAAATATTTTAGGTACTTATGTCCCCATAAAACACCATGGCTTTCCCTTCCTGAATCACACAGAATCACAAAATTATTGAGGCCAGAAAAGACCTCTGAGATCATTAAGTCCAGCCTATGACCCAACACCTCCACATCAGCCAGATCACAGCACTAAGTGCCACATCCAGCCTCTCCTTAAACCCCTTCAGGGACAGTGACTCCACCACTTCCCTGGCCAGTCCGTTCCAATGCCTGAGCACCCTCTCCGTGAAGAAGTGCT
>NW_009725414.1:0-4302 GCF_000703405.1 Apaloderma vittatum
AGGCCATTCTATGATTTTATGATTCTATGAATGAACAGATAAAACAAATTCCTGTTTGAATAGATAAACAAAATGTGAAGAGGAAGTTCCTCTTTAAATATTTTTGTCTATGAATCTATCAATTTTCTTCTGTTGCATTTTTTAGAATTAAACACCCTTATATGGAAAGCTGATCAAAAACTTTGAAACTTTGTGAGTTAGCTACACCCAAGGCAGAGAAGCTGAACAGGGATTAGAAGTCAGTTTTTCAGACAAAGAAACAAATCAGCAAAACTGCCAAAGACTTGTGGAACAACTGAGGTGTCTATCCTTTGGCTGTCTGACCCCCTGCATGAAGCAGTCCCTGTTAGAGCAGATTACTACATGCCTTGTGCAGTCAATGTGTAAGTATTTTCAAGACTGGATATCCCACATCTCCAAGACCCTCTTCCAGTGATTTACCACCTTCATAGTGAAAAGCTTTCTTTAACAGGTAAAATGGAATGACTCTTTTTGCAAACCATATCCTCTTGAGTACTCTGGAATGACTGGATATAAGGTCTTCCCTTTCCCTCCTTTTCTCCGGGCTGAACCAGCCTTTCCTTTCCCTCACATGCCATATATTCCAGCCCCAGCCATTGCAAGGACCTCCTGTGGTCACCAGGTGCATCTTCTCTCTTTGTGCTTACTCTTTATATCGTCTCACTGTATCTTAGTTTGTTGCCAAGAAGTCTTTGAATCACAAGAAGGCGGCATCCTGAAAAGGGTGCAAAGGAATGAGGAACTGCTGCCAAGAAGACCATGCAGTCTCCATGCCCTGCCATGGGCAGATGACATCTGGCTTTCCTGTGAATTGACAGAAAATGAATTCCACTTTTGCAGAAGCATAACACTTATACCACAAAGTCCTGAGAAGAAAATTTCTTTGTGAAGACTGTAAAAGTATGACGTTTCAAAGTTTGAAGGATCCAGAGCCTTTCCATGAATTTCAGAGATGCCTTCTCCCAGGCCTCAGTTTTCACAGGGCTGTTCCATTACCTAAGCAGATTGACATTTGAAATGTCTTGGCCAAGGAGAAGGCAGCACATACAAGGATGCTGACCATGTTTTTGGTTTATTAGTTCTACTACAGACACTCAAGCAGATGAATATAAGAAGAGAAACTGGCTTTATAGTGAAGAAAGAGATCTACAGCAGTGACAAATTAATTTCCATCCTGTCATGACTCATGAGACAGTGCTTCAGTAACATTAACAAAACGTCAGTTAAAGCGGTAGTAATTATTTCCATTGCTAATACTGACTCTAGCTTAACAACATTTACAGGCTTTGTTACATTGTCGTAAAATAAACAGTAATATAGAAACAAACCAGATTCCAAGCTTTTGAAAGAATTGACTTTTCCCCCACATGTGCCCATGACAAATTCATGCCTTCTGAAAGAAATCAGAGATGCAGAAATGACAGCAGCTCAGGAAAAATCCTGGTGAGGACTTGCACAAAGTTTTCAGCAGCATTATATTCAGTGTTAGAAAAGCCAAGGTCTTTTTTTTTGCCATGCACACCACAGAGGGAGACTACAGGAGTAAGACCCAAACAAAGTCCCAGACAATCCAAGTCAACTCTATGTTTTTTCCTGCATGTTGTTATGATGGCAGACTAGGAAGAACTGGTGCCCCAGCAGTCAGAGTTTTTTATTTTTTTCCTCTCCTGTTAAATATGTCTAATTGTATTAAGTTCTCACAGTTTAATGTGCTATCTGTGCCCTGGGTCTTCAGCTGTGAGGAACAGCATAATCTACCGCAGCCTGCAGTTGGATTTTCTTATATAGAATCATAAAATCATAGGATCACTGAATCACTAAGGTTGGATAAGGCTTCTGAGATCATCTAGTCGAATCATCAACCCAACACTGCCATGACTATTAAACCATCTCCTGAAGTGCCACATCTACATGTTTTTGAACACTTCCAGGGGTGGGGACTCCACCACTTCCCTGGGCAGCCTGTTCCAATGCCTCACCACTCTTTCAGTAAAGAAATTTTTCATAATATCTAATCTAAACCTCCCCTGGTGCAACTTGAGGCCATTTCCTCTTATCCTACCATTAGTAACTTGGGAGAAGAAACCAACAGCAATGTCACTATAATCTCCTTTCAGGTAGTTGTAGAGAGCAATGAGGTCTCGTCTCAGCCTCCTCTTCTCCTTGTGGTTTCATACTAGAATATTCAGGATCATCCAGCAAGAAATTAAAGAGACAAAGATACTGTCATAGGAAAACAGACTTTCTTAATGAAATTTCAAAATAGTGACCGATTCTGACACGAAAGGGACCCGGATCAATTAATTTAATCTTTTTATTGTGGATTCCTGATATTATACAGTTGCCAGATGCTGGTTTCTAGGACTACTGGAAAGTCTTAAGGCTACATGTTCAAAACAGGTTACAACACCCACCAGACTTCATGTAATTTCATATCACAGAACATTATTTCTTAGGGGCAAAAATGTGACCAAGCCTGAGTATCTTCAACCAGCTCATGCTTGACTGTTTTGGAAATACACGTCTTGCTTTATGGGAGTTTAATGAACATTAAATAACATCCAAGGCCTCTTCCTATCCTTTTAGTGGAGGGCATGTGCAAAGGAAGCAGATTATTCTGCATTTGTGCATTTAGCCAACATACGGGCACAGAAGGGACCTCGCACAGTGATGATTCTTTTTGGATATAGACAGAATTTTCCTTCTAAAATGACACTTATTGCACAATCGAGCTTCTCACCTGCTTTAGACTTGCTGGCAACCTCCACAAGCCAGTCTCAACATACCTTAAAATCATCTTATTTCAGTAATTTGCGCATCCCCAATATACTACTCTTATGAGTCTCTATCTCTCGAAATTCAGATACGATGAACTACAGAAGTTTCTTGCTGAAAGAGTAAGCTCAATGGAGGTAGGTAAATTGCACAATTTCAGGTATGTTCCTAAAGTATAGCCTCACTGAGGTGCACAAAGTGAGTCACTTCAGTCTTTGTACTCGCCACTGCCAGGGACTAAGTTTTAAAACCAGACCACAAGGGATGCTGCATTTTGTGCCTAGTGAGGGTATTATTCATATCTGCAAATGGACACTGTACCACAGAATCCTATTTGCATTGCCTTTTCTAAAATCTGACCCTTGGCACAGATGTTTTTAGTAGTCAAAAATTAGTCATATTTGAGTTACCATCAATCAAAAATTAGTTATATTTGAATTACCATGAATCAGACCATAATTAAATCAAAGAAAATTGTCTATTTCTATGAATTATCAGTATTTTGAATCTAATAGAAGCTTTGTGCCAAAAATCTCCTGGGAATTCATCCCAGACCATATTTTTCTTTTTAAGGCCTCACTTACTTTTCCTAGTGTTTGGGAGAGTTTAACTTGGCAATGTTTAATGATCCCTATTAACTGACTTAGCTTTAAGATAAAATCAGACCCTTCACACAATATGAAAGAACAATTATCTGAAGATTGGACAAGAATCCAACTAAAAATCAGGAGACCTTTGTTACATTTTCATTCATTGCCAATTCTTTATATGATGACCAATATTTAATGCACAGAAAAACTTACATAGGAGAAGATTTTCTACATGACACCCAGTTGTACTTCAAAGCCTTTTGAAATTAATGCATGTCTCTGCCAAAGAAGTGGAACAGATCTTTGTAATCCACTTTTGAACAACAGCCTATTTTTTTATTACGGTTGTTACTTAACTCCTTAAATATGCTCGTAATGAATAAAGACATCAAATTTAAGGTATATCACTAGAGGAAAATTTATGGTGCCTTGGCAGGCATTTTAGGACTATCCCTTTGTCGGGGTGTTAGGGTTTGCTCATTATCAGTGCTCTGTATGTGGTATAGCTCCTTCCATGCTGGGTAGCACTGCAAGGCCTCATACTCTTATGACCACTGCCCCCCAGGTTGTCCTCTGGAAAATTCTGCAGAATCACAAGCCACTCAGGCTGGCTCCCAGGTCAACAGTTAGCTCCAAAAGTGTTAAAATCTACTGGACCTTTTCACTGATGCTCTGTCCACCCACCCAGGATTGTGTGAGCCTCATGTGTCTGTGCCTTCTGGTCTTACTCTCTCACAGTGTCAGGTATCACTACGGAAATGCTCTCATGCCTTGGGCCACAGCAGTCAATACTAGAATCATTGAATCGTAGAATCATAGAATTATAGAACAGTGTTGGCTGAAAGAGACCTTCAAGATCATCGAGTCCAACTTTTGCCCTAGCCTTATCAACATCACTAAACCATGTCCCTCAGCA
>NW_009725415.1:0-13803 GCF_000703405.1 Apaloderma vittatum
TATATATATATATATTTTTATTATTTGTAGGGGCAATTGAGAAAGAGTCACAGATAAGGAAAGGACACTAAGGTTTTAATAAGGGCAACAAAAAAATGTTTTCACCAGAATAGATTCACATTACAGTACACCAATATTGACAGCATTCTCTTTTTTCTATTTTTGGTACATAAGATGGAATCTCTCTACATAACCTTATAAGGCTTCAGTAACTAAAAAGTAAAAAACCTATTAGTTTACAATTTATTTAAAAATTCTGAAAGACACAGCAAGTTCTAAACTTTAGTAGTGCTACCCATACACAACCATCCGGTTTAAGAATCCGTTAAAAGAGCCTCCTTTCAAGGGAGCTTCCAACAGCAGAGTTGTGCAGTATGGATGACTCTTACTACAGGGGGGGGAAAAAAAAAATTACACATGGCACATTCTCATTCATATTCTGCAATGTAAAAAGTTACAAACATACCTAATCAAATAAATAATAATAATAAAAAAATCTGAAATGTGTTTGTTATGTATCCTAGAACCACTACTCAGAATAATGGAAGCTTTCACTCACGGACTATTTACATGGTAATACCCAGGTGAGGGTACAGACTGCTACAAAACTCATAAAACGAAGGGTAAACTTGAAATGTTCTCCATAGTAAAGTCTAGCAGCATGACTATCTAATGCTGTTTGTTTGCTTGATGGTTTTTGGAAGTTTATTTTAATCTATGTCTTCATCCAGTTCGTAATTGTCTTTATCATAAATATCTTTTACTAAAAGAACCCGTACGAGCATATTTTCCAATGTGTTGCGGTCCAGTGATGTGGCAGTGTACCAGATGGGACTCTCCGCCGAGACAGCGCGCTCTGGTTGCAGGTAGAACATGTCCGTCCTCTGATTCAGATTCTGTGGGCTACAAGGGGGAAAAATAAGGTGGGGGGTTAGAAAAACAGCCTCACAGGACAAAACAGTGTGTTAGCAGTTCCAACACCCCACACAAATGGAACTTGTAACTGCATATAGGCAAATTATCAAAAAAAAAAAAAGAAAAAAGTAAAAATTAATTAAAAAAAAAGTTAACGTTGAAAAATGACTTTTTCACAGAAGGAGCCGTGCCAAGTCTGGTCCAAGCCCAGCCAGTCCCATGCCCTCAGAGAAGCCACAAGCAGCTACTTGGGACTTGGCAATCATACAGGAGACCACAGACTCTTCCAGCTTTCAAAAATGTTCAGACCCAGGACTTGCTAAACCAGAAAGTATTTCCTATCTCTTTAAGAACACCTGATCACAAGATCTGCAAAGTGGCCCCAGCTGACAGTGTAATTGCTTGCAGGGCTGCCTGAGGCAGCTGTCTCTGAATGTAGAGCCTGGGGGTCCTCAAAAATCCAGGACAGTAGTTCTGAGAGATGTACAGAAGTCCAAGAGATGTACAGAAATGTAGCAACAAGCTAAAATCCCTCCTTAACCCACTTTACTTAAAGGGCTTGTCATTACAAGTCTTAAAATACTTCAATTTCTTTCTTGTAACCTTTTGTTAGTTGGTCTAATTTCTGACCTGCTATACTTTTGGAGTTTGATCCAGCACACTCTAAGCCACTACAGAAGACTCCTTTGAGGAAATTCTAGCATCTTGGCCATTCAGGCAAGTGTCAGAAAATAATTTGCAAGTGTTCACTCATGCTCCCTCCTTCACAAATACTGCAGACTTCAGGAGTCATCTCCTACTTTGTATTTTACCAACTCATCTTCTCAAACTGCCTGATAAGATTCTAGGTGTTGCTCTTTGCCTGCTGAGGTCAATGTTGGCTTGTTCTCTTCTCATATAAATCAGATTAAGAGTTAGATAAGAAACAATATATGACTGTTTAAAATATACTAATAGTTTTATAGGAACAAGCAATGATATAGTATTCATAGCTGTGAAACAGAGGATCCTGAAATTTCAGCTGCAACTGCCCACCTTAATTTTTACAATACTTCCACAATGTTACCTTAAATTACAACATTATCTTAAATTTTACAGTATCTTTTAAAGTGTTAAATATTTTAGTAAAATTATTTCAAAGATGCAAGGTATATGTTATTAGAAGTGGAACCAGGAGAAGCAGTTTGCTGCTCTAGTTAGCAATGGTGACCAATATCTGTAAGACAGCAGGACTCAAACCATATCACATATGATACTCCAAATGGATTTAACTGCATTCTTTTCACTAAAGTTGAGATATTTCTAACAAACTTCTTTGTTCTCTCTCCCCTCCTGGCTGTGTAACTCAGTTCAGAAATTCAGCTACAATTTTTTAACAATATACCCTCTCCAAACCATGACAACAGACAGTATAAAGCAAAAAAACCAAACCCAAACCTGCAACAATCAGAATTAATTGAGTTTATGAAAAATAGATGCTTGCATTAACAGACCAGAAGTCACTTTTTACTTATTTCTCTCTATGGCATTATAGCATATAGAGCATATTTCCACTTCCACGTACATAGTGCACAAGATCTTTCTTCACATTTAAGATTAAGATGCTGTTTCGTAATGTTCGGTATTCTGCTTAATTTGAATTTTGGTACTGTATATACAACGTGATTTTATTTCTTCAGTATCACTCGGCTCTATTTCACTTAAGAGTTACATACAATCTACATTAAAATCAGTACCTCAAACAGCTGCTCTAACTAAAGAAAAATATTCCCAAGAAATCCTGCTTTCAAACATTTCTAAGACATTTAGCTGCTAAATTAATTTTTTATGAGTTGCCTAAGCTTTTCTTTCTAACATTAATTTCTGTGCAGACTGGAAGGGAACAAGGTATTTCTAAATGCTGGGTTACTGTAGTATTTTTTCTACTACAAAGTACTTTAAACAAGCTTTCAAACTAGGTGTCTTAGAAGTAGCTACATTTCAGATTCCTGGTGACATAACATGAAACAAATCCATTGTCCCAATCCAGTTCTTACTGAACAGATGGGGACCTCACAAAAAATAATCCTCAGTAGCAAAACCCACCAGATCTCTTGCTGTTAATTCTCTTCAGAGATACTTGGTGTTTCCAGGTAAAAAAAAAGCATGATACCATCATTCTCAGACCAAGTCTATGACAATTAACACTGAAGTAGCCAAGGATCCCAGTTTCTGCACATCTTGACCCGATACAGAACTAGAGATTTCAATGCTTTCATGTAGATATTTTCAGAAGATGTCAATCCATCCCTTTTGCATGAGCATATTTCATGTTATATCAAAACATCTCCCTTTCGTCTACTCTAGACCACTTCTTTATTATCCCGTATCATACTTACCTTTTAGACAGATAGCACTCAAACATTTTCACAGGGCATCTAGCTGGATCGGACGTGTTTTCAATTTGTTCAAATACTGGTTCATCATCTTCGTGTTTCCTTTTTCCAGTAGTAATTTTATCTTGAAGAAGAAAATCAACAACATCTAAGCTATAACTTGAAGTTATGTAAAATTTTTCAGTAAACTTCCCAGACTGTGCAGCCCAGCAAGTACTGCAATGTGGTCACCACAACCACGCACATCTGCAAACTGGAAACGCAACCCACAGCAACAACAGACACAGCATTTACCATGGAGAGTCATGGGCTCAAAGAGATCATTTAGCACAGTGACCCCGCAGTCTCCATGGACCACACACTCTCAGTTAAAAGATCCAGGAGCCAAGAGCTTCTAAATTTCATACAAAGGCAAACCTCTGGCTCCTGGCAAGGTGCCCAGATGTCCCTCAGAGGAGCGCAATGCAGATGCTCCTGCAATACTTATTTTGGAACTGCCGTAGTACCTTCATTATCAGCTCTGCACAGGGAAGACACTTGATATCGAAGACATGCTTTACTTTCCATTGTTAGAGGATTTTTTTTCCACTGTCTGAAAACAGTGCCAAAAGAAAGTCTTAAGTGCTGCTCCACTGTTTTCAGGCCAAAATATTTAGTGTTAAAGTAGAACAGAGTATTTAAAAGAGCAACTGGTGAATGTGATCCCAGCTGTTTAATTCTCCAGAGGTAATCTTCTTCAACTCGAGAGAATATTGATCCTTCAAAATAAGAATATTAGACAAAATGCATTTGATTAGCTTGTAAACTGCCCAAGTACAAGAGAATCAAGTTTCTGTTTACTGTAAAATTTAACAAAATGCTCAGAAGCCTTTATTAAGTGTATTTAATTTTATGTCCACACCCCCACACCCATGTCTTAAAGACACAGACACTGGCTGTTCCAGGAAAACACAGTCAATGCGAAATTACAGTACAGGTGATTTCACAGAGAACATGTTTCTCTGTATTCACAACAGCATGGCTTAGGTGTGACTCCCTCATTAAATAAAAACAAAGGTTCAAGGGGTTATCTTAATCCCTTTATAAAAAGACTACTTTTGAGTTCATTTTATTCTGCTTAGATCAGGCCTCTAATTAGCTGTACCTTCTTCGTTCTTATTGCTAATGGGTATCTCACTTGGAAAACACCCCCAGACCGTATCAGGGCAGGCGGTCTGGAGGGCCTTGCACAGAGCTCTCCAGAGCTATAGAGAAAAGTCCGTATCAAGAAGAGAGAGGAAAGGAGCTGGCAGGGACAAGCTCTCACTCAAGAGAGGATTGCGAGAAAGACGAAGAATAGTGGATTCTGCAGTTCTGCACCAACATCGATCTGCTGGGGAAAACTCCTGTTTTCTCCATGAACTGATGATGTTCCTGAGCAGAAGGCACATGGTGGAGAGTCCTCCCAATCCACTGGAGAAAGACTAAAAGACATTGCTCTTCAGCCATACCCATACACACTCTAGTGCCTGCCTGCCTGCGCTTTCCCATCTGGGAAAAAAATGGGCAAAAAATAAGCTCAGCTCAGGTAACAAGTTATGTTGAAGAGCAGCTTGCTTACTCTAACTTTCTCTCCTAAAAATAGACAGTTAATTTTAGATTAACAGGTGGTGGCAAAATCAACTCTTGCAGCGTGGATGACCAAGAAACAAGACAATAAGAACATGTACAATCTTAATTGAGCTCTTAGACGACATCTTTATGATTTTTAATCAACTACTATTGCATTGTGTAAAATGTTTCTATGTATCTACATGCTTAAGAATACAGAATTACTAATAGATGAAAAACATACATGACCAAAAAGAAAATTACCATCTGGAAGTATGCTTGGTTGCCAGCTTCTAAGTATTTTATTTAATTCCTGTTCAAATGTCTGGTAGGTTGGATCAATAAATATGTTGTCTTTTCGATTACTTCCATATAAATACTACAGAAAAGAGAGAGACACAATATTTACCATTCCAGACTAGAACAAATCCTGTGCTATAGGGTTCTTTTTCAGCACAATCTTTGCACTTTAATTAAAAAAAAGTACTGAAAAATAAAGCAATGATACTTTTCTATATTCAGCAGCTAAAAGTCACCTCTAATATAACATATGTTGTAAATTTATAACTGGATTTGAATCATATATTAATTGCAATTCTTAATATTTTTCTTAGAAATCACCTGTGTGCAACACTATACTAGAGAATGGAGAGCCATTTAAAAAAAATAAACCCCAAACAATTAATTCATCTTCTCCTCCACCTAGGTCTTCAAAGAAAAAAACAAAACAAACATTTAGCAAGAACCTGCTATTTTAAATGTGAACTCTCGACACTGACAAAAGCATCCTCGAAGTAAGTGGGAGCAGAAGAAAACACCAACCCCCTATGTTTATGGTAATTATATGCAGGAGTGCAGGAAAAATTACAGGATGACGCAAAGTGGCTGAAACTCTTTCAAACCTTTACCAAGAATTAATGGCCAAGGGCTATAGTAGTATTTGACATTATCCTCTCTGGAGACATTTCTAAGAAACATGGGATTGGCTTCCTAAATTTTCCACTTCAGTGTTATCTTTGCATGAACAAGTCAGTTGTTAGTGAATACAAAAAAAGTGGCTTCTGGAAATGGCAGCTATTTCTGCGCACATACTTGAAATAATATTAAACATAGCACTCATTTATACTAGGTGGTTCAGCGTATCTTGACTTCCTTAACTTTGAACTTAGTTTTATAAAGAAAAACGAATGAAAACGCTTCCTAGGAGTCTTCAACGCATCTTCATTTACTTAACTATTTTATACAGTACATTTAACTAATTCTTCAAAGTACAACCTTCCCTAAAATGTGCTTGTTTCTACATCTATCGTTTTGATTTTATAATGCAATTCTAATTCAGACAATACAGCTTAATATAACCTTTATGGGGTTTGCCCCTGATCCCTGGTACATTTTCTCTCCCTGAACTTCCTTCTTCTCTGGTTTGCATTAAACACTCACATTGAACACTAGCAGTGCAATTGAAATAAGAGTGAAAAATCGTTGAAAATCTATTCCCACACAAGCCTGTGAGAACTCGAAATACTTCTGTTTCCTAGTTCAGAGTAAGTGTTTGGATAAACCCTGACAACCGGGGGGACCAGTAGCACAGCAGAGTCTACAGCAGGATGATGTTGTGCCGCAGTCTCCCCTGCTACACAATACCCAGCGTACAACTTTGATTTCTCCACCACAACGCTGTGTTCTGCTACTCTACAAACTCTCGCATGAGCAGGATTAGCATTAAGCGGTTTCCACTTGAGATGAGCTTGACTGAAACCGCAGAGAGCACGGAAGAACTAGAGATGCCTCTGAGTCCCACAGTGGGAAACGAGATGAATCACACCCCACAGCACCTTCGGACAGACATCTTCCAAGCTCCATCAGACTGAATTTTGCACAAACCACCCCATTATGGCACATGCAAAAAACCCAAAAATACTAAAAAATCCCATTCTGTACTGGAACAATGAAGGCTACAGTGCAGCAGGGGAGCGAGACAGGCCAACACCTTCTTCTGGATGAACTCTCCTTACTAGACATCCATCTGACCATGCAACAACCTTTACTTTTAAGTGTGATATTTCCAGGATCAGTTATCAAAACCATTATTTAACCATTTCTGGCTGAAAGCAGAACAATTTCAGCTGCAAATGAACCTGAACAGAGAAAATACACCATTTGATTCAGGGACTAGTTTGCTGGAACAGATTTTCCAAGTGCTTGTCTTAAGAAAAACAGTTATTTTACAAAGTAAAAAGCCAAAACAGCCTAAGACTTGAAGACTCCAGAACACTTCCCCTGCGCTCAGACCATATTACACCCAAGAGGAAAAGCTGCAACTGGAGCCTGTACTTACACCGACTGCAATAATTCTGGTGGAGGGAGAAAGTGCTCTTTTTCTTATCTATGGCTTCACATTCTCTTCCTTTGAAGACAAACTTACACTAAGTTAGCACAATATTGGTGATTTCAGCACAACTTTATCCTTAAATGGCATAATTTCATCTGCTCTAATGCCCTTCTGAGTTAAGCAGAGCCAATACTGCACTAGCAGATAATTTATTATCTTCCCAGAGTACCCATGTTGAGTTGTCAGACGGAAAGACGGCAATGGAGTTCTGCTGCCCTCAGAACAGGGCGTATCTTAGAATCACAGACTCCTCTACGATCATTGAGTCCAACTGTAAACACAACACTACTGTGAGCACTAAACCATGTCCTGAAGTAAAATCTCCAGGGTTGGCGACTCCACCACCTCCCTGAACAGCCTGTTCCAGTGAATCTCCACACTTTTAGTAAAGAAATTTTTCCTAATATCCAATCTAAGCCTCCTCTGGCACAACTTCAGCCCTTTGCCTCTCATCTTATTGCTAGTAACTTGGGAGAAGAGACCAACACCCACCTCACTACAACCTCCTCTCAGCTAGTTGTAGAGGGTGATAAGGTCTCCCCTCAGCCTCCTCTTCTCCAGACCAAGCAATCCTAGTTCTCCAGACAAGCTCTCAGGAGCTTGGTACCCTCCTCCTACCAGTATGAATAGCATAACTGGGCCAATGAAATGGGGCTGTTAACATCACCTGAATTAAAAAATGGACACTAAGTACAAGCAGTAATTCCAGTAAAATGACCTCTAACATTCCAGTAATGTGTATATGTATTTGGGATTATGATGATTGTGTTGCGCCACACAAACCTTGGTTCTGATAAGCTAAAAAAATAATAATCAAGTTTTACACATAACTGGCTTTCACAGCAGACAAAACAGACAAAGGCACAAAAGAGAAAGGTGAAAAAAGAAAAAAATATTGGTTGAGTTCCACTCTATAAACACATACCTCACTCTGGGTATTGTTTATCAGATTAACATGAGTATTTTCAGTTTAACAGAAAGATACAGACAGTGTATTATGCAAGTGCAGAAGCAGAAAGATAGCTAATTTTGAAGATGCCTTGTAGCAACATTGACTGAAATGCCAGGCAATGAATGCTCATTGCACAAATTCCAACCATGAGGTAAAGACACCAGCTAACTCCTTAATCTTCCATATTCACAATACAGAAAAATCAGTGGAGGTACCATTTATGTTCAAAGATTTTGATTTAATAATTTGTTACTTGAATCAAGTCTTCTGCCTTAAGTACGAAACAATTTAAAGAGGACTGCAAAGCCTCTGAACGGCTTGCTTTCCACATGATACGCACTTTTTTATTGCCTTGTAACTTGAAGAAAATTTTCTGTCTTCTCAGCTCTGAGCACTGCTTATTTTATCTATTACTTGCCTTATGTACTAAAAACTAAGATTCCTTTGCTTATGAGACAAGTTGTGGAATAGCTTTTCTAATCATCTAGTGATATGGTACTGCCTTCAGATCTAAACTGATTCCCTCTATCTTTGAAATACAATGTAATTTTGATTCAGGGGCAGAGTTCACATCTAAGTCAATATAGCAGAATTTCCCACATTCTACAGAAAAGCCTGACTGCCCACAGTGCACAATATTCAGTAGGCTCTCTCAAAAAAACACTTCACATAGCTTGCTTCCAACTATTGCTGAGTAACTGAATTAGTAAACATCTACAGATCATGCCTTTTTTCATTCTGTTTTAACTTCAAGCAAACAAAATTAAGCACAGAATTTAGAAAAACTGTGTCATTTTAGACTGCGAAGTCTTAGCAGCTTAAAATTATTACAATATACCGGTTTGCATCTGAGTTTCCAGGATGGGTCTGCAAACTCCTTTTCTATACAGACAGCTTTCTACAATGTGATTTACACAGCAGCCTCTCTGTGTTCCAGATCACAGCCATTATATTAGGCATAGTTTCTATCCAGTAAATCCATGTTATCTCCATTCTTCCACTGAAATAGATTACAGTCAAATCAGAAGCTCCACTTTCCATCTCTATAGCCTCTACTAACCTCCTGAATCCCAAGACACAGATAATAGATGCTGTCAGGTGCATAGTTCTCTCCATTTGGCCTTCGAATTTCATTGACAAAATGTGTCAACCCATAGTTTAACTCAGCTGAAGTATGTGATAATAGATCTTCCTTTAATTTCACAGACTTTGCTGTAAAATAGAGAAAAGATGCTATATTATACAACAGTATTATTAAACGGTGAGAGTGGGATGGGGTATTTCTGGACTGGAAAGCGGGAAACTGGCTTGATATCCTCTCTACTAACCAATGAATGAGTCTAAATGCACTAGGTAGTTCAAATGTCAGGTGTGTATTAAAATGAACAAGAGTAATGTTTAGTTAACCAAATGCAGTATGACCCACTGACAAATGTACCATTGTGCACAGCTGAAGATGACACAAAAGTAGCTCAAGATGCTGACGTGAAGACAGTGCTGTAGAGGAAGACCTTCAGGAGGAATGGCAGTTTCCAAAGATCCAACAGCATAACATAAGGGTGCTAAGACGCATGTGGGAGCTGAAGAAGAGCAGGAGTAGCAAAAAATACCCCTTTTCCCTCTCAGTACCAATGGACACAAAGAGCTGCATTACAAAAAGAGCAGCAAGACTCCATCGGAGTGAAGGCCACTTTGTCTCAGAGCTCCACAGCCAGGTAATGCCAGCCTCAGACGAGGAGCTCCTTCCAGGAAAAAAGTGGGATGCCCCCCTGCCTTGAAAATTTGCAAGGCCAGAAAAGGTGTGAACTCCAAGGCGAGTTAAAATATGAAGAAAATGAGACCCCCAAAAAAATCAAAATGGTCACAGGAAGTCTGAAGAATCAGGAAGGTACTGTCCTGGCTTGCATGAAAAGTGTGAGACTCAGCATTTTGACACAAGTAGGGAAAACTAGGGAAAAAAAAGTTTGGCAGCTCCGTGGTAAAATAATCCCAGTCACTGTGGGAACATTAGGGACATGTGAAAACTATTAAAAATACCAGTTGAAAATCATCTGAGTACAGCAATTCTCCTTACTAAATAAGAATCTGGATGCCAGATTGTTTGAAATACTTACTTGATTTCAGTTCCTCTAATTCTGGAAGCTCTTCATCTAAATAGCGAGACTTTACCCAGTGCTTCCACGCATTTACACCATACGCGTATTTGAACGGAAAACTACACTCTGAGTTTTCAGAGCTGTCATCGTGAGACTGGTATTCTGACACGGCTTTCCTCTTCACCCCCTGCCAGTGAAACACAGTGGTTAACACCGCAGCCAACAGCAGTAACACAGAAACTGGGCAGAATAAGCAAGCTGCAAGCCAAATTATGAGCTGAATGTTCACTGCAAAGAAACACGTGCTCCATTCAGGGCACAGTTTCTGTGTTGAACACGCTTCTAAGGACAGTATTTACTTAAGCTGACAAGATGTTTCTAACTCACCTTTCACACTGGTTCCTAACACAGAATATTTTTTGGTAATGGAACTGCTGTATCGGTTCTATCGTGTTAAGCAACAAACATTATGTACAAAAGAAATCAGTGTATCTACAGAATTTCACCCTGTTAAAGTACAGGAAGTTAAAGACGCCACAAATCAACTTATAGGCTCAACTGAACCCATCGAATGAAAAGCCGGTATTGGTCCCAAATTAAAGTATTTCCAGCAGTGAATACATGGATATTAACAACAGTTTAGACTCCAAAGTAAAAACTACAAAGACACCTTTATTCTTAGACAGTCTTCTTACAAGTTGGCTGGTTGTTTTTTTTTTGTTTTTTTTTTTTTTAAAGCTGTCCTATTGACTGCAGTTACTGAAATGAAACCATTTCAGCTTTGTGCAGGCACTGGAAACTATTTCCTGTTAGCTTCCCTCTAAATAAAAGAATATGGCTAATTTATTTGCAATGTCTAAACTAAGAATTTTTTACCGAAAATAAAATCTAGGAAAACTACAAGCAAATAAAAATGTTTTTCTAAACTGTTTTATATAGGAGAGAGCTATAGCACTCATAAGCCATGGTAATGCCAACATTCTTCTTTTGCTATCAAATTAAACCAGGATAGCTTTTCTCAAAGTAGGAAGTATAAAAGCATTAATAAGACTATAGCAATTATACGCACACTAGCACTCTACATCAATAGTTCTATCAATGTGAACCAAAAATTGGATCAGAATTTAGAAATTATACTCCTGTTAAATCCGATGGTTAATCGCAACAGTCAAGACTGAAATAATTTCATTACTTGAATTATAACAATTTACCCCATAAAGACAAGCTATTAGGTATGAATAGGCAGTAACATTTCTAAGAGCATGGTGAGAACTGAAAAAAAACAAGTCTGGCACATTTTTGCTCACTTAAGATTTTTTGCTTTTTTTTTTTTTTAATAGCATGACAAAAATACCTTCTTTTTGGACCGAGGCTTTGGCTGCTCCTCATACTCTTCTCCAAAAACAGGAGGTAACAAAAATTCATTTTCTGTATCAAGCTCCTCAGTTGCTGAAAATACATTAACAGAAGCTTTTTTCTAAACATCTTTTAAATAACAGTGGTTTGAAAAAACAATGAACAACCAGTGTGCATTAACATACACGGTGCGCAGAAGCACACACATAAATGTTACCCAAGACTGGCTTTTGAGGAAGGAAATAAACCTATTCTTATTTCAAAAGTAAGGCAAAGCTATCCATTTCTTTATTTCTAAATAAAGTACAAAGGACACAACATTCAGCATTTTTCAAACATTACCTCATGTCTCTAAGGCAGCATTTCTTACCACAGACCCCTACACCACTTTTCCTGTCTGGGCAGCCTTTAATATTCAGAAGTTGAAGTCACGTTGAGAAGGAGCAGCAATGAGTGGAAAGGCTACAAATTAACTTAGTATATGCACTTTTGTTCGTGTATTTCCACAAGTTCTAATGATGTTTCATATTTTATATAGCACACAATACTTGGTTAAAAACATTAAGAATCAGAATGTAAGCTCTTTCAGAGTAACCGGTTTTAGTCTATTTACACAAGTGGGAGAGGTCTAGCTCACAATGGATATTACAGTAATTTTGGTAAAGAGATATATGGTAATATGTCAAAATATTAGTAGCTTAACATTTCAGGGGTAGGATGGAGGACTCTATTTCAGGCAACACAGTGGAATGTGACAACATGTGAATGGATTTAATGTTGCAAGTTCCACCTCTATTTACTTTACTGAAGATGGTTCATCCCTTATTTAGCCATCAAATATCTTCATTCAAAACTGAATGCTCTTGTGATAGTCTGATTTTACCACCTTTCTACTCCAGACACCACTCAAACCAGTCCAGATGAAATAGCACTCACATGCAAACAAAGATGTAAGAACTCTGCCCCAGACCAAGCACCAGTCCTTCTCCTGCTACCACAAAGAATCTTATCTCAGAAGCACTTCAGAGTAATCAATAGCCATCACAGACTTGTATTACTATTCCACTTTGATCATCTTTTTCTTCCCTGTTTTTCCTTATGTACCAACCCTCACTTTTAAAAGGGGTTAGAAGTCTAGTATGCATGTGGCTAATAAACTTCCTAAGACTAAGGTCAGATTAACCCCTAGACTTATCTTTAAATTAGAAATAAAGCAAACAAAAAAAAACCAGTCTGGGCATCTAGTGCAGGTATCTATGGCAGAAGGCAACAGGAGATTTCCAACACCAGATACAGAAGCTATCCAGGGGAGGTATGCTAGGTTTATGTCCAAGAGAAGCTACGTCAAGGGAGACACTAGCTACAGCCAGGGCCTTTCTTGGATCTTGGATTGTTCAGGACATAGTATAAAGAAACAACCACTGTCACGTGCATTCAGTAGAGTGGTAGAAATTGTTGTACATAAACCTAAGACTTTATTTCAAGACAGGTCTCAAAGGAGTGATTTGCCTGCTAATTCAGATAACGCTACCTTTTTCAAATACAGGGTTGCCCACAATGTCTTATTTCACTACATTTATTGAAATGACCGAAAAAATACCTCTTGGAAAATCTATTTCGATATCAAGGTCTGGTTCGTACGGAACATCAGGCAAGCTTGTCTGTGCCTCTGTTTCTGAATTCAGTAGATTTGACTCAGTTATCACACCTGTTAAAAAACCAAAACAAAACAAAATGATAAGCCTGCTACCACTGGCCTCCTATATACCAGGCCCAGGGTCTAAGTACATGTAATTTTTCAACATCCTTTGAGACACCTGTTGAAAGAACTTGAAAAAAACCCCTGAACTTTCATCTGAGTCATTGGAAAATCGTAAAATCTAGATTTTGGAAGAAAAGGCAAATTCTCCTAGGAAGAGGATTTTGGCAGGCAGGGACGGGAGATATGGGCAGAGAGATATATGTACTGCAGAAACACCATTACAGGATTGCGGGGAATTTTTTAATCTCCAGATTAAAAAACTGTCCCAGACAGTTTTCTCCTTTAAGGTGAGTTGGTGGGATGACAAGCCATTTCAGCATCACAACCCCAACGACCCATCACAGAATCACAGAATGTTAGGGGTT
>NW_009725416.1:0-2557 GCF_000703405.1 Apaloderma vittatum
AACTGTTCTTATCTCAACCCACGAGTTTTACTTTTTCACACGAAGGATGTTATGGTGACAAGAAGTGAGCAAGAAGCTGTGTGTGCTTAGTTGTTGTCGGGTTAAACCATGGAGTTTTTTAGTCTTATACTGCAGTAGTAGCTTATCCCTATTTGACTATAATCATGGGGTCTCCATCCTGATGTATTGAAACGGAAATGGAGAAGTCTTGGAAGGAAACACCCCTTGCAACCTATTAGCTGTTGTCTCCTTGAGACAAAAAGTGATGATATATATCTGTTGTGCTCAGAAAATTATCAGCAAGGAGTCTTGGTCCACTTTTGCTCAGACCATAAAGGATGGCGTGAATTTGAGCCTGCCTGTGAATAAATAAAACAAAAAGGACAGGAATATAAAATAAATAAATATATGAAAAAGGAACGTATGTCAAACTTCAGGGAATGCTCTGATGAAAATTGAATACATGTTTGATCAAAATGTGATCCATTTAGAACCAACGGTACTCGTGAACAAACCCGGTTCATGAAAGTATTTATAGAGTAAAGCAAAGGTAGAGATAGTGTACAGAGTTAAGGTTTTAGGGCTTTTTTTTAATAGCTGAAATCTTACATATATTTGTTATGGGTTAGAGAGAGAACTATCTGAAATACTACTTCAAGAAAAAAATATTTCAGTAGATCTAATTCTATGGTGTTCTGCAACATTAAGAATATCTTCAAGGATAGATATAATTTAGAGTTATGTTGAGGTCTGAAAAGCAGCAGATATTTCAGTTCTTCAGCATTTCTAATCATATGTTCAGATTAATATGAATGCACTGGATGAGGACATGGAACTGTAAATAACTCACCAGCTTTTATCTTGACATAAAATACAAGTTTTCCTTGGAAACCTTTAATCTGACTGTCATCTTTTTTCATTCACAGCAGTGAGCTTGTAAAGAGTTCTGCCTCTACAGTGAAATACTACTGTATAGAAAGAGGGTTATCAAAAAGCAATGTTTGTTTGTTTATTGAAATCCCTATCAACAGAATGTCAGTGCTTTTGAGAATGAAACATTTTTACTCCGAATTCTGTGTCTAAGAAAACTATTTCTATTAGATTTGGAAATGATAACGTCTGCTGTAATAAGTCTTTGTCTGTGCATGGTTTTTCCCCCTAAGGACAGAGAACTCTAGCAGAATAGAAAACCACAAAAAACAACTGCCTAACTGCGGCTACCAAGTCTGCTTTAAGAAAATCTATTTTACAATATTCTCAAAACTCTCTATCAAAACCAACTGAGACTACTTTTGTCTATTAAAATATGCATTATTCATGCTAAGAGTCGTCCTTTAGAACATGTTTTGCATGTTAAGAATCACAAGTACAAAAAGCCCAACTTCTGTCAGTAGTCATCTCATTTCAGCTATCAATAAGCAGCCAAAATGTCTCACTCTTTTTCAGCTTTCTCTGTAAATTCCATTTGAACATCAACTCATAGGTAGGGAACAGATGTTAAGAGCAAATTAAATTGACAAAAGCTGCTTATAGTCCAAAATGCTGGAGTGAGATTTGCAAGCCTGACAAAAAAACCCCCATGCATACAGACAAAAAGCTTGTTGTTATATGAAGAACATTTGATAAAATACATTGATTTATTTTCACATACATCTTAGGTAAGATTTCAGAGCATATCTGGTGAAGACAAAGAAAACACCATACATAGAGCAGAAGTGAATAAAGTTGATTCTGGACCATTTCTACACCTAGTCTGACTCTTAACTGGATATACTTGACATTTGCCAGAATTTTACTGCTATGTGTAAAAACTATTTTCTAACTTCCAGTTTTTCTACTGGCACGTGAGATTGAGGTTGAAAGTGGAGATAGCAGGAGGGAGAGGTCCCAGTCCTGCAGGTGCTACCAGTCTCTCTGAGAACATGAACAAGTTTCTTATCCTCCGTTTACTTCTAACTTTCCTTCTCCATTCGACAGAAGAATGCAATATACGGCACGATTTCTTCATTCTTTCAAAAAGATGGTTAATTTATCTCTCACCGTAATTGAAAAGTGAAGCTTAATTACAAAAGAAATAAATTATCTGGAAGTCATGTAATTACATATTTCATAAAATATAATTAAATTGTAGTTGTAAAATGGCAAAAGCAACTAGTTCACCCTGTTATGTGAAAAGGTATGTGGCTGGGAGAGGCACGTTTTCAAGGTAAGTGCTTGCTTATTTCAGAGCCCTGTTAAGGACTTGCACTGAGACAATTTACAAGATAGCAAAGAAGAGTGTGATTTTGGGTTGCTCATTGGTTGAAGGGAAGAAGTCAAAGAGTTGTAGTCAATGGGACAGAGTCCAGTTGGCAGCCTGTGTCTAGTGGAGTCCCTCAGGGGTCGGTGCTGGGACTAGTGCTTTTCAATATATTCATCAATGACCTGGACGAGGGATTACAGAGCGTTGTCAGAAAGTTTGCAGATGACACAAAACTGGGAGGAGGGGTCGACACACCAGAAGGCCGTGCAGCCAGTCAAAGAGATCTGGACAGGCTGGGGGGCTGGGCAGGGAGAA
>NW_009725417.1:0-7818 GCF_000703405.1 Apaloderma vittatum
GGAGCCCAGTGCTTTCAGATGGGCTGACGATGCTGTAGAAGTACACTGCAGTTAATGCTTTGCTGCCCTTAGAAGACACCTGTGTTCAGATACCCCCTTTTAAATACAGATGTGCTCTGTTTGTGAAGTTGTCTACATGGAATTACTAAAGACACCTTGTGATCAGTTTGCAGACCTCGGGGGTTTCTAAATGAGGAATGCTCCGTTGAAGGATCCGTTAATAGAAATGTGTCACAGAAGTCATAAGTGCTGTATATTGCAATTAGATTTTCTGCACTTTCCTAGTAATGCACGTTTGGTTGATGTGTTCGTCGTGACTGGTGACAGTACTTGAACTGACTTTTTCCAGCTGATAATTAACTGCCAGTTATGAGTTCTTAGAGCTATTAAAGTTTCACAGATTTTGATTTTCCAAAATGATTTGCAGAGTCCAAGCTCAAGAGTTAATTTAAAAGCTCCCTTTCATGAGTCAAACTGTCAAGCCTTAAAGCTTCAGAAGTATGTTTGGCTGCTACTGAGAACAGTCTTGTACAACATGTACTTGAAAATGAAGTTGTTTACATCCACTCAGGGTTAGATTTTGGTGTAGAAGTGATTAAATATGTGTCAGCTGTTGTTGTTCTTTCATGTATTTAGATTTTGCAGAAGTTTCTAGATTATGAATTCTATTTTTCAGAAACATACGTAAAAGATTAATACCTTCTGCCTGACAACCAGTGCAGTGTGCAACAGTAAGTACTTCTGTACCTGGAAATAGGGTCTAATTTAGAAATAATGCAGAAGCTTTTAAGTAAATAGTACACATTTTCACAAAATTCTTCTATTAAAGTATTATATGTGCATGTATTTATCAGCCAAGTCTTGCCGAGGTTGATAATTTTCTGCCTCACGGAACAGTCATAAGTATTCTGGAGTTTGTTTCTTAAGCAGAAGCTTGCATATAGCTTCTGTGAATTTTAGCTGTGAAATTACTTTGACCAAGAAATTGTGATAAAAGTAGCCAGTTAACTGCAGAATCAAAAATAAGGATCACTGTGGGAGAATATGGCAAATAGGTAATTTCTGAGTTAATGTGGTCAGTTAATAAAGCAAAAAAAAGTTGTAAAATAATGATGAAAAATAGAAAACTTAATTAAGGGTTGTGAGATAGAATGAGAGAAAAGAGCAGTAAAAAGACAGTTTAAATTATGGGTGGAGATGAACACAATGTTCATTTGAAGTTCCAGTTTCTTGCCTTTATGGCCTAGCTGCTAATTTAAAATCTGAGTTTTGCATAGTGAATGAGATTTGATAATAATTGTGTTGTAACTTTATATAGTGTTTATTCTGGCCAAATTTTTCTTTGTAATTTCTCTGGTCTGCTCCTGAGCTCCTCTCTTCCGTAACTGGTAAGCAAACCCAACAAACTGAGTTTCAGAATATTGCAGAGTTCTCTCTCAAAACCAGCCTTTTTAATAAGGCACACACTACCACCTTTCTGTAACTAAAGTGAGTTAATACAGTTCATACCAGCATTCAGGGTTTGTGCTTCTCCACTTCTAAGTGTTCTTTGAGATTGTATCAGAGAGACTCAGGGTTTCTTTCCAAGGCACCGAGAATCTCTCTTGCCTGTCAAAATGACATTCTTTTTAAAATTCCTGCTTTTATAGGACCACCCCTGCATTTTCTCTGTCATGGTCTGACCAGATGATCTGTCTCCTGATTACACTAACCAGCTACAGCACAAATTGTTTTGCACCTGGTGATCTTCAGCTAGATTAGCTCAGTTAGTGTCCTTCAAATGGTAATTCTAACCATTCCTTTAGACAACCCAAGCATGTAGGTGTCCTTGGCACATTCTAGTACAGAGAGAAAAAGTAGTAAGCTATGTTGATGAGACAAAATCATGAAGTCAAATTCATTAAATCAAACCAGCAGGAAGTTCCCCAAATTGACAAACTTCATTTCAATGCATAATTTATTTTGAAAGGTAACAACACCAAGGCCTAGGAAGTATTATCACAGGACATTCAATGGCTGCTTGGATTTGAAAGCAACCAACAAACAAAAACCACCCACATAGCATTTCACAGTTTATTATCTGTTTAACACTGGGGACTCTGTTAGGACTATTATTATACGATGTGTTAATAAACACTACGTAGGCACCCTAAGAAGGCCTTGCTATAGCTGTGACTTCTCTTCCCTTTTTTGTCTCACCAATGAATTTATCGCACTGTGAAGTCTTGCAAATTGCCATATCATGTGGTACCTGGACAAGAATCTTGTTTCCTGTGGCTTTACACGCATGGAACATAACTGACTGATGGTAACTAGTAACTATGTAAAAGCAGAATCAGACACTGTTTACATGGCAATGCAAAATATTATCAAAAATTACTGAAAAGCAAAACAATACTGTGCTTGTAATTTAGATATGTACTAGTTCTGATAATGTCCTGGTTGTGTAAAGAAAATGAAAGAACTCAAGGTAAGCAACTGAAACATTCATGTTCTTCATATATATTATCTTCATATATGTTATCTTTAAAATATTTATATTGTTTATTAATTTTTATCATTATTTATTATATTTCTGTTCTTATCATCTCTTAGCCAACAGTAGAGCAGAGTCTCAGCACTGTTACTGTCTGCTTCTGTTGTATTGATTTCTTCGGAGGTTCACCACACTTCCTCTAGGTCACACTGGCAAATTAACTTGCAATGAATATGGTTTATTATCATTAAATGGTTTTCTTGATCATGTGTCCAAAGATAAGATGCCTGCAGTGCTTTAGTTACAATTTTATTGTTCTATAAATGCAGGTAAAGCTTGGCACATGGAAGAGTTTACAGTGTACGATTTTATCAGAACAGTTAAATGATAAGTTGAAAGTTTTTTGTTTGAGATCGTTATGTTTTCTTATTGTCTGTTCATTTTGCTAAAGATAGTAACTAGTTGATTAAAATCAAAACAAGATGGAGGTATTGCATTAGTGATACGTATACAGCTCCTTCCTCACCCCATACCTGTGATTTAAGTTGCTGAGTAGTGCTATTTTTGATGTTACTTTTGGTTTTTTCTGCTTCTTTATCCAGTTTCAAGTTATTAAATCTAGTCAAGTACTATAATGGGCTGTTGTTGAATCTGTAAAGCTTTGCATTGTATCAGCCTCAGAGAGAGAGAGAGGTTAGTGTTTGGTGATGTAACATGGTGGGATGAACAACTAGTTAAAGGCTAAATCTCAGATTTGTTTTAATTTATGTAAATTTGGTTTTTTAGTGTAGCCCTTGAGACTAAGTGGGCAAATAGTTTATTTTCTTAATGAGAGTTGTTTAACCAATGAGGGCACAGATAATCTTCTTATACCATCCAGACCTCGTGTTACATTTGACGAGATTTTAGAGAAGTCATGTGTAATACTTTCCTGTGGGGTGAGTCTGCTTGTGTTACAGTTGTACAAGGTCAGACCTTAATTTATCTAGCAACTGCGTATTTAATTTTAGAAGTATCACAGGACACATCAGCTTGCAGGGCACCATTCCTGGCTGTTCAAAATGCAGGCCCCAGAGTAACAGTGGCAAGATAATGGGTTGAAAAGGTGAGAATATATATGGTATGCTCGCCAGTTAGACTAACAGAGAAATAGTTTAAAACTGTAATATTTAATAGACTGAGTCCAAATTTAGACGCTATTAATTATTTTATTGCAATGAATAATGTGTTTGCATGCCTAAGGGCCTTCTATTTATAGAGAGCAAATCTAGGATTGTCTAGTTTATTTTAAGGATAAGAAATTAGAATAACATTAACACTCACATAGCTTTAACTTTATATACTTACGTGTTTGAAAGTGATGAACGCTTGATACACTTTCCAAGGAAAGGTGCAACTTCCATGATTAGCAAGTAGTTCAGATATTTTTCCAGTGAAAAAATATTAGCTTAAGAGATTTTTTAAGGAGAAGAACAAGAAGTAATATTTAGGTATTTTGGACATAAATGGAAAAATTATTAGACTACCCAAAATGTTGTTGAAGGAGAATATTTTGGGCAATACAAAAAGTAAAACTTGCTTTGAGTAAACATTTGTGATTGTTTGTAGTGATCTAATACCTAAGTCTGGTCATTGTGAAACTTCCATGGGCGAATGGAAGAAGATTTTGCTGCTGAGCTTGTTAGCTTTTTATTGCCACATCAGGTAATGTAGCAGGGGTGTCTCTGCTGCTGCTGAGTGTACCAGCCGTGCTGTTATATTCCACTGTGATCCTTGTGGAACATCCACGCTTCAGTTGGACCTCGTCACCTCAGCACAGCGTATTACCAGCGGTGATATAGCAAATCAGGCTCTCTAAGCACGTATAGACCCCTGGCAACGTGTCCAGCACTTGTGCTGTGGTGAGCTGTTTGGCTTATACTTGTTCTACTGTGTCACAGTCACTTGCTACCTCACTGACTTTCTCATTTTATAATGTATTATTCATTTTTGTGGGATACGATAATTTGAAAGCGGTACACACAAAAATTCTAAAACACTGCTTGTCTGAAATCTTTCTGGTTAAGTCTGTGTTCAGGCAGAGCTCTGTGTTGCCTGTTGTCTGGGAAAGCCGGAGGTAGCTGCCCAAATGGATATGGACTTTGACCAGAAAGAAGGAAACAAGCTTCTATGATGACCTGTAGTGATTTCTCCCTCTAATCTTTCAGAGATAAAGGGGAGGTAGAGAAGCAGTGCATTTTTTTTCTGAAAATAAAAGGATTTTCTTGCTAAATTAGAGTCATAGAGTCATAGAATGGCCTAGGCTGGAAGGGACCTTAGAGATCATCTAGTCCAACCTCCCTGTCATGGGCAGGGACGCCACCTCTCGACTAGAACTGGCAACACATGGGGACCGAGCGGGAATTATTATGTGTGCTCTTAACTACTCTTGGAAGCAGTGATGTTAAAAGGTATTGATCATATGACAGGACTAAACTATATGTGAACATCTTCATTAAGATGCTATAACATACCAAAATAGCCCTTTTTTTCAGAGACTCTAAGGCCTATATCAATCATCAGGAGTCTTTTTTGCTTCAGACTCTAAGGTAAATATAATGTGATGGGTGGTCTGTAATATATAATTTTCAGTCTCAGTTCTCCTAAGGACAGCAACTTCAGTAGGGCTTGTAGGGCATGAAAGTTCATCCATGTGGATCTGATAGGGTGAGCATGATTCATTAAAAAGATGCTTCAAAAATTTCAGCAATGGCATCAAGGTTTTAAATGGAGGTTTTTCAAAACAAAAAGTGTGAAAAAAATGGAAGGTAGCTTCTGTTTGCCTTTAAGCTGTTGTGAAGGAAACAAAAGATTATGAATGTTACACATTTTTCCTTGTTATCTCATGTAAATCATTTGTTTAGTCTCATTAGGGACGCTTCCAAGTTGCCAGCAAAATGTTAATTTATTCTAAAAAATACTTTCCTTTTAGCTGATGGTAGGAAGAGGTTGTAGGTATATTTACGGAGATTACAGTTCTGAAACTTCTAGTCAGTCCAAGAGACGGTTTGCCTTTGCTGCATGAAAGGGTTGTCAGTCTTCAGAACGGTGTATATTTGTGGGTTAAATGATGGAAGCTTTTAGGTGCCATCAGAATTAGAAAAATATTTATGAAAATGTGAAGATAAACACACAAAAGAACCTCTACTCAGAATTCTGCTGCCTGTCAAAGAAGTGTATTGTCAACAAGATGAGGAGAGGCTCAGTTTCATGGCCTTATGGATGATGGGAATTTTGCATTCTGGTTAATAAAAAAACTTGTGGCAGCATTTAGGAAAAAAAAAATGGTCAGCTTATTTGTTTTGTGTTGCTTTTTGATGTTGTTGTGTTTTGTATTATACCTTGGAAGTTTCACATGAGACCTTCCTTTCTGCATAAAGCAAATTTATAGTTAAAAAAAATGCTTAGTAATTTTTTTTGTTGCAACAAACTTGATGGGCTTTCAGAAGAGTTTCAGAACATCATTTTCATTAGTTTTCAGAATGAGAAGTTCTACCTAAACTTCAGTATGCCAGAACATAGCCTTGAGAACTTCCAGGCATTAATATGTCGCGCAGCAGACCACTGGGTAGCATGTGAATGATTTTGGTACATGTGTCTGCATTGTGCTGTCCAGTTCATCAGTCTAACTTATGTGTGAGATCCTCTTTTGGACTGTTATGCTGAAACCTTGATTAGAGACACCAAAGGAAGGAACAGAGAACTCTTCATAAAAAAACATTGGGTTTTATGAACAACATAAAGGTAGATTCTTCTAACCCCCCAAAGAAAATGTGTTCATGAATATTTTTTCTCACTATTTGCAAAAGATTTTTTTCAGTCAGAGGTGGAAGTCAAGACCAAAGTCGTACATTTCTTTTCTTTCAAAGAAAATGTGACTGAAGTGGAGACTTTTTCCACTTTCCTTCAGTTTGTCCATCCTTGCAGATAAACATCTGGGCCGTGATTCCGGTATATGTTGAAAGAGGTGGGAAACTGCATTATGTGGGAGTCAGAATCCAAGAGACCTTCAGTTTCTGAGTCAATCTAACTCTAAGCCCTTACTAATTTAACCTGGGTTTGCAAGCTTTATCATAAGTATTTGTGGGTGGGATTATAATATTGACTATGGCACCTTGACTTATTTATGGGAACAATGCAGAAATTCATCTAAAAAGAAATCTGGTTAGCGCTTTCCCTTAAAGGTAATTTTTGGAAAATGGCTTCCAATTGCTACAGTGTTCCTTCTCTATGTGCAAAATGACTAGGACACCCTATCAATTATCAATTATCATTTTGTGAGAAACATACCACAGATGCTCAGTATAATTGCTTCATATTTGTGTAACAGTTTGACAATGATAAGTGTTCTGTGTAGTAGATACGGTACATTACTGTGTAAACTGTGATTGGAGTAGTTTAAAACTTCTTTAAAAAATAATCCCACATCCCTTGTCCCCAGCCTGATTAAAGGGCAAACACGTTAAGCCACTAAGATAAAATCAAACAGAGAAACTTTGGTAAAACCCAGAGCTCACTTGTAAAAACCTAGGTAGGTACAGCTATGCATGAATTAGCTTAAGTTCTTGCTCCTTATCTATCTTTTATGATACATAAATAATACATTTTGCACTTCAAGAACCTACAGGAAGACGTTGCAAAGAGCAACATTCCTCACCTTCCAGTTATAGTTTACTAGCAGGATGTTCAGTTTATGTGATATCACTAGCAAAAAGCATAGCGAACATAAGCCGCAGTTAGAGCTGGTGATAGGAGCAGACTGAATTTAAGCCGGTGACTATAGTTAAAAGGTTTGACATATTCCAGTACTGATCCTCTGAGCCTTACAACTACTCTCACACCTTGAAAATAACAGCTGGCATGGCTTGAGCATCACTCAGGCTTGTGTGCTGAACTCCTGTGAATGTCCACTAAGCTTAATGGCAGCAAAAGTAGTGCAGAGACTCAAAAGTCCTTAGTCTGCTTTGATAGACCATGCCTCATCAGTGTAAAAATACAGCAAGATTTGGAAGGGTTTGGGCTTTGTTGGTATGTTTGGGTTTTATGCATTAATGATTATTAAAAGTTATAATTAATGACACAAGACCATTGTAATATTTTGTTATTCAACTACCCATCCATGAAGTCCAAAAGTCTTGGATGTTGTTATATTAACCTTTGGAATCGTCTGTCTCAAATCCTGTTTTTTTTTTTATTTGAGAAAGCATCTCCATCCAGCTCTGGGAGAGGAGAGGTGAATACAGGTTACCGCTGAAATCTTTTTGTAGAATCGTAGAATACTTTGAGTTGGAAAGGACCTTTAA
>NW_009725418.1:0-12948 GCF_000703405.1 Apaloderma vittatum
AAGCCGCGCATTTGGCGGCAAATCGGGCGACTTCTTGATCTCATTGATCATCAGCAGTGTCCGTGACTTCCGCATCAACAAAGCTCCTTTTCCTAAACTGTCTTTTAGGAAATCCAAGTTTGATAGTTCTGAATTCAAAGGATTCTGAAAAGGTTCACAGTTGATTTAATGGTTGAACTAGATATAAAAGTAGACAGTCTTGATTCCTTCTGTGTTCCACAGACAATAACATCTTCAGAGTACATCTGGAATGAATACCTCACCCACTGCAGCTAGAACTTAATTAAAAAAAATTTCCTAAACTCCTTTTTTTCTCAATCCTGTCAGTTCATAGTGATAGCAGATTGAATAAAATGTGTCTTCTTATATGAACTATGAAAAAGATATTGCTCTTCTAAAAGTTTAAAAAGAAAATTGCATCGTTCTATTATTTTTGTTACTGAAGACTCATAATTATGAAATTCTAAATCTTGGAAGAAAAAAAAAAGAAACACGACTTTTAAAACTGCTTATAGAAGAGGTTTCTGTAGACCCTACTGGAATCAGTAGAAGTTTTTTTTCTTTTCAATACAGAGGCATTTGTCTACACACCAATTTCATTACTTAGATTAATATTTTATGCTTTCACTTACTAAACTCTTCTGCTGTCTTAGATATTTTTTTGACTATGTTGTTTTCCTTCAGAATGGTTCGGATCAGTTTACCTCCGTGACTCTGCTTCGAGATTTTCAGAAGAGCACCTCTAAGATAAAGCTCTGAGTGGATAATATGTCCTGGGATCATAAATATTAATTTTGTTTCAAAAACTTACTGTTCTTTTACGGAAAGTTTCAGATCTCCATTAACTAATTCTTGTGTATGACTCCTCAATCCCTTTCTTTAGGCAGGAAACATGTCTTCATGGGTGAACTAACACATCCTATTCCCAAACATGTCAGCATCATTAATGACATCAATTGACAAGAACTAGAACTGGAAATCTTATGGATGGTTCATGCTATATAAATGGTAAGCTATCAGAAAGGACTTCCCTGATTATTCAGGAAGAATAAAGACAGATCTATTTTTAAAATTCAACGGGAAAAATCCAAGAAAACAAAGAAAATGCAAGATGTACTTGACAGTCTCCCATTATCCTCTCTGTAACTGGGCTATTGCTTTTGGCTGCAGACATCCAGTTCACAGGCCATTTTCCATTCCCTTTGTTTTCATTACAAGAACAAGCTGGTTAAAGAAACTCCACTTGCTAATTTTAAACTAAGCTTTCAGCATCATCCCTTAGGAATTTAACCTTTACTACCATTCCTTACTTTGCCTCCCCACTAAACTCTGTGAAAAGCACTTTAAGACAAGGCAGATGTAAGATGTGTAAATACTCAGATCTTTAAGAAAATTCAATAGGAAGCAAATTCTTGTAGTTCTCCACTGCCATTTGCTATAATGCAGTGGCCCCCAACATCTGTTCCCAAATTTCAATTTACTTCATCTGCCAGGTGTTTCACATTGTTAATAATGGCAACTCACGAATGTACAATAGTCACATAAGGCAGTTACATAAATACAATCGACTTCACTGCATCTTTCTTAACCAGGCTACACATGACATTTTTCTTCGTTTTCTCTTCCCATAACAAAAGGAAGAAGACGACATTTCTGTAAAGAGAATCCCTGGACAACGTTCTGGTATTGAAGTCAGAGAGGTCACTGAAGTGCATGTCAGCAATGTCCAACAGTTAACTCAACCAGGAACTAGCTGTGATGTTTTCCATTGCACACATAACGGAACTGGTCCAAAAACCCACTTTAAACTAGTTACTTTAAAATTTTTGGTCCAAATACATAAAATAAGCAGTATTTACAGCATTTTACTCTTTTTGTAAATGTAACGCTTTAAAACAAGTTATAAAGCACCTCAGTAAAAATATTCTACAGATAAAAGTATCGAAGTAGTAGGAAAACCCTAACCATACCACAGCTCACTAATGGAGTCATAATATGGATTCACCAATACCTCAGTTTACAATTATTACAAAGGATCCATGGAGAAACTTAATATGGAATTTATGATTTTTATACCACTGCCTAAGGAACAACTAGAACTGCAGACAATACCAAATTGCTTCATAGCCTTCCCAACCTCAGTCAGTGGTGGTGGGGAGAAAAAACCCACCAAAACCCAACCCCGCTGCTCTGATTCTTTTTTACAATATTAACGTGGAAATGATGTTTTAACACTAATGATTAGTTGTAATTTTTTAATAAAACCACATATATAAATATGGGCAATTCCAGCAGCAGCATCATTTCTCAGCAGAACATGATTAACCATCCCAATTAATATTATGTGACATGTTTCACAAAAACAAAGCACAGATGTCAACCAGTTATTAACACCACTCATATGGTTTACAACCAAAATTTCCATGTTGAAAGCTGGGAGAAATTATTTCCTCTTCACAGAAGCATAAATGAAAATAAATTGCTCTGAAAATTAAAAAGAGCATAAACAGAAGCATTTTTTGTTTGTTTATATTTTCAACTAGAACTGCTGTGTATTAATTGCTCCAAATTAAAGTGTAGATTTCTTCAGGTACAGGATATTAACTCCCACTGAAAAGTATTAGTTAGATAAAAGAAATGAAGCCTTTGCTTCTGGACTACCAACATAGTTAGCCAGCACCCAACACCCTGGAGGTGATCCACAGCCCACTTTTCTCAGACCTAGAAAGAAACATCTTGGAGGTCTACAAGCAATCTAGTTTCCATGGCTGAGGACTAAGATGACGATGTGACCAAAGATTTAGGTCCATAAATCTAACAGTAGTGTTCTTAGTTTGATTTAGGGTAAATCTTTTCATAGAAAAAGTTTTGAGCCAGAATATACAATTCTCCATCTTTTTCCCGAACTGCGTGTGCTCTGACGAACTGAAATTGCTCCAGTGCAAATTCATAGAACTCATTTTCCATTCTCCAGATTTCAGATTGTTGTAGCTTGGCAATAGTTTCTTTTGTGGGAAGCTTTTTCTCAGTTGTTTTCCTGAGATGAGACTTCTTTCCTAAATGCAAAATGAAAGCAAGAACTTCACTTTAAAGATCACATGATTAAAGAACCTTTATAGCGCTTTTACTTATAGAATTTTGTATGCTCAGCATGTTGCTAAACTGCATTAAAAGAGACAGAATTTGATCCTGAATTTATTAACATAACATGCAGGGCTGGAAAATTGTAGTCTCTCTCACTAAACTTTAATGAATTTTGCATCAGTTCTTCCAATTCTTCCTGCTTACTCTAATAAACTCAGTGAATGAACACTTCATTTAAGGAACAAGATTATTCCACATAACATACTTAGAGCAAGATTGGTCTTTCAAAATTAATTATTTAGATGTTAATGTGGTATCAAACATTAAGAATTTTAAAAACTGCGGAGCAAGAGATTTCTTTCATGAAACAAAGATGACCAAAATGATGACAGCATTCTCCCCTAAGAAGTACTATCTGTTGCTTTGCAATAATCTTAATACTTCATGCCTAGGCTCTACATGTCAGACCCTTTTCCCCCTCCATTTGCAGAAAGAAGCACTGCTAGGATGAGCCTTTTCCTCATCATGGTGGTCTCCTAGAAACTGAACTACTAGCTATATAACAAATTTCTAATTACAACCCCAGGAGGATAAACATATACTTGGGCTGTTGTACCCCTGGGCCTTTTAGCACAGCCAAGCAGGCTGCATTAGGCACAGTTAATTTCAGCAGGGCTTCTGAGCAAATGGGAATCTGCCACTATGAGCCATTTGACAAAACGGATGCCCCTGCAAGACCTTTCAAAAATGTTCTGATAAACAGCTGTCTCAATTTTTTACATGTGGTATACCTGTTCAACTGCCTTAACCTCGAGCTTAAATATTTACAATTTGTATAAGGCAGGAAGATACTTGGGCTGCCCTCAAAAACTTGTACTGAGAGTCTTCTAAAAAGTTTGTCCCTTCTGTACAAATACAAACCAACAGACAAATGTGGCAGAGACTAAAAACTATTCATCTATGGCTAAGGAACTCACATGAAAAAAAAAAAAGAGAGAGTAGGATGAAAAAATCCATGAAATCCATGGAAATCATCCATTTAAATACCTGTCCGGTACAGTTCTGTGGCACCCCTGAAAAACCGGGGCAAAGCTGCCTCCAATAACATGATAAAGTCTTCAAGCTCTTCAGTAACTCCCACTAGGAAGTATTCATTAATCAGATTGTACTTGGCTTGTTCCAAAGCCCATCTGCTTCCCACATTCCTAAAACGACAGAAGAAAATTACAGCAAGTTCTGATGTCGGCCAACAATCCTTTGTCGCTAGATGGACATTACTTCATAACAGGACATTTGTACAGCAAAGGCAAGACTCGTTTCAAGCTATAACCATTCTTAACTTCATTTCCTTTTCCAGTTTCTCTCATCTGTGTTCCTATCTAAAAATTTGCCTTCTCTAGTTATTTGGACTAATAACTCATCCATAAAAACATGTGTGTATATGGTTACTGTCTCTATTAAAGTAAGTTCTGTAGAATTTACATTTTCTCCGTGTCAATATTCAGTCTCCACTTACATGTTAGGTACCAGAAAGGGTTCTGGTGAGAACACACATTCCCTTTTGCATCCTACAAGCACAATTCTTCACTAAAATTTCATTGCACTCAATGGGAGGACTTTCCTACTGAGCAACAGGCAGAAATTAAACCAACATCCTTTCCTTCTTTTTAGGTTTAGAGTTCATTCTTTCTCTGCTTCTTAACTTGGCCCAGGTACAGATAGACCTGACCAACAGGCACCGAAAGAGGAGATCCCAAGTGGCCATTTATTTTACTTGGCTTTGGCAAACACCTTTGACAAACAATCACCCTTGACTCCACTCAGAATCCTTCAAATAATCTACAACCTTTTTTTTTAGTTTGCTAAGAGGTGGGTTTTTTTTTTAAGTCTGTGCCATTGTTACAAAACATGCTGCATTGACAGATGGACATTATTGGCTTTTGTTTTGATTTCTACTAAGCAGCATTGACTACTGGATGTCTGGTAAAGGTTTAAGAAGATAAATTTATCCTGATCTTAATTATTTTCTTCTCCCCAGAAGCTGTAGGAACTTGAACAAAATATCCCCATTCAGAAAGACGGATATTGTAGTCTGACATAAGAGAAAAATGTCAAGACTCCAAATCTACAAAAACTATTTTTAAAATTGAAAACATCTGTTTTCCCTCATAGCACTGCTGATATAGTATACTAACATATTGCTTATTTAAAGAACTGCAAGACTGTTTCACTGAAATGCATCTTCAAAAGCAAATACATTACAAAAGTACCTGCTGCTTCATTCTGTCCAGTCCTTCACACTCTCCCCAACTGTGCCACATATTTAGATCTGTTAAGTTTAGATTTCAGTGGTGACATACCTGACTAAGAACATAAGCTACATTTATCTGCCTACCAGCATTCGGAGCTGTGGCCACAGAAGAATGGAATTTGAAGCCAAAGTTTCTCTGGAGCACAGTCTGAACCTCCAGCTGCCACACATTCATCAAAGGTCTGGAACAAAGACAAAATTGAGTTGAGCTTTAATATCTAGTACACGTATCAAACATCTCAATCTGGTTAATTGCTAAATGGAGTGGGAACATAGAAATACAAAATAAGTAAGAGAGAAAAAGTTATTTTTTCAAGCCTTGCTTTCACAGTGTTATTGGCAGGACTTATTTGTCTCAATTAAAACAGAACTTGGACAGTCTTTTATGATTAGAACTGAATGTACAATGTGATCTAACCTGATGCATTTGATATACTCTTGATATAACCTCGATAAAGGCTGTATGTCAAAACAAGCAAAACCAGTCGGCAAATGTTGGCATCATTACTTTTTGCTTACAAGAGAAGTCATGACACAGCATCAGATGTCATCAGGATTTGTGTGATACTGGAGCAGGTGGATCTTTATACCATACAAGATTGTGCATTTTTTTTCTTTAGATTAAACAATGTTCTATTACATTTTAAATATAATGACAAATAACTGCCATTTCAGAGTCTAATTTGGTTTTGGCAATGAGAAGTAGTGAAAGCACGTTGTTCACTGCGTAACAGAGCGCTCCATACTACATGCCCTAGTGGACAGACAGCTGTAGGAACACAGAGCTTCAACTGCAGTAATATAGTTACAACAAGAACTTCTTTAGCATTGGAAAGAATTTGTAAATATTTTATCCAGTCACCATAAAGGAAGTATTTATGATATTTCTAAGTAACATATAAGCCACGTATCTAGAATAGACTTTTAAAAAAAATATTTAATAACAAATACGTGATCACACAGACAAGTTTTTAGACTATTTCTCACGTATAATCACAATTTTCTGTTTAAAACAACTATAAAAATACATCTGCACAGTTATTAGGTATTTGAACAAGGACAATGTTGTTTGCTTCTGTTTTGAGGTGATGCCTCAGATAATCTGGAAAATAAATATTAAATCCTATAAACAGCTTGGACTTGGTAGGATGCTCAGCATCTCAACTCACTGAGCTCCAGCCGGAAGGAAATCCACCGGCTCCTCACGAAGCAGAACCAAGTACGTTACAAAAGATGAGTTCCTATTTCTCATTTTAAAAATGCCTTTATGATGCTATATTACCAAATCGCCTCTGTAGCCTCTGTACTTCTATGAAGACACATTTTTTAAACTTAATTTCAATTTGTTCTGCTCAGTGCTTTCCCCTCCCTACGCTGTAGATGTCCGGACAAACTGAACCGCAGTAGCTGAAGATGGCGCCAAAACCTAAAGAGAGGAGCCGCTAGTGATGGAGTGGGGAGAAATCCTGAGGTACGGTCTGCTCCCAATATTTAAAAAACACTATTAGGATGTGAGAGAGTTGTATTCAGCGTGATTTTTGCTTAATCATGTTTCAGTCTCTTGGTATTCACACAGTGCTACCCTGAATTGTCAGTATTACAGAGACATTTTATCAGTTTAAGAAAACACTGTCACTAAATTTAAAAAGTCTTTGGCTCTGTGAAGTACTAACCACCCTTACATTTTATAAAAGCTTCCACATTGTTCTAACTCTATAGGTTCTATTTATAGTTTTAACCTGAACTACTCTATAACCACCTACAACAGATGAAGAAAAAGTATATAAAGGTATGATTCATACTCCATAGTTTTCAAGCATGCTCTTTATAAAATTCCACTGCAATATTTACAATTAAAAATAAACTGGTTGCTAATTGTAATAAAAAAACCCCAAAACCCAAACAATCATCAAAACCAAAGCATGAGCAACTCTACAGCTCTTGGTGAAAAATGTACATACCGGTCTTTCATAAGAAGAGATGCAGATTTCCTTCACAGGAGGATAAGCTTAACTTTATACTTACAATGCTGTATTCCTGAAATAATTTTTTATTTCATTTAATTTTTCCAACAAATTGCAAAATAAAGTGAATTTATTAGGTTACAAAGAACGTACTTAATGTTACACTCTGGTCCAGTAGGGACACAAAAGTGAGAATATAACTTAGAAAGTCACCACCATCACCAAGGCTGATACAAGACCTAGTCAGCTTTTATTGGGACATTTTTTAAAAATGTTTTCTCATTAACTTTAGTAAGAACAATATATATAAATGTACTTTACCTTTTTATCCCCCTGTTTTCGTCTCCGTAGCCCTGGTCTGTAATCATCTCCAAAGCGCAGAAAATAATAATAAGAAACTAGTCGCTCTATAGGATCTCTTATGACATTTATGTAAATCGGTTTCTTTTTAACACCAAATCTAAAGTAAAAGAAGGAAAAATATGTTTTAAAGGCCAAATCAAACTTCTCATCTAATACTTAAAAGCCTGTCTCTATTGATACAACTGAAATCTATATACGGAGATGATAGTGAGAGGAATTTTAATGATCATTTTCTTTCATTCTCACAGCCAATGCGTTACATGGATGTGAAAGTCAGTCCAATTTCAGTATTCCTAGGATTGTGATTTTAGTTGCGTTTTTTTATAAGAGAAACAAACAAAACTGAAATATTCTCAAACAATAGATATTAAAAAAATTTACACAACTATCGTGACTCTAGAAATACCTTTGTGAGTCTGGCAGCCACATACATGTTTACAATAAGCATAAGGAAGTTTGATGTCGAGTTCCTGCCCTCCTGCTCTGTGCTATGCAGTGCTGCAAGTGGTTTTCCTGGCAGGTCTCCAGTTCTCAGAGACATGAGCTCTACCAGAAGGAAGACAGAGCTCAGAGCTCCGTCATTAGCTCAGCTGAATCCATATGACTATGCTTATTAAATACAAGCCTAAGACAGAGAACTAAATATGGTCACAGGTACTATCTAAAGATACAATTTTCCTCCTTAGACATTTAACCTAAGCAAATTGTGATTTATTGCGGTACACAATCAGGAAGCTTGACGAAATGAGATAGTAAGCTCATAGTACACATGAAGAAGATTTAAACCACCTGAACTGTTTTGTGCAAATGCTACCATTCAGTGATCTACACTCAAGATACCTTTTATGATACACTTCTCAAATGGGTTTTCTTGGGGTTTTTTATTTGTTTGTTTGGGTTTTTTCCATTTCAGACATAACTGTGGCAAATAAATATGGTATCCAAACATTAAAGAGGTTTTATCACAATGGAAACTGCAAGTGTGTCAAGTGCCCTGAAGTAAAGTTAGGAGCTGGAAAAAAAAAATCTCTTCTGTTCCCATGCAAACTGGGAAAGTGTTCTGCCTTGACAGAGGGCCACTCAAGCCTCCTAGCTTGGCATAACACAGAAAGAGCTGTAGTTTTAAGATGCAGTGCCATCATTGTTAAAGTGCTATTCTGTAAATTATAATAGCAGATACTGCTCGTACGGGGACTCTTAAGTTGGAAAGATGAAGAACAGAAACACAGATAAGTAGCAGAAAAGAGGAAGTTAGAAAAAACCCCCAAACACCAAACCCAACTGAAAGGCCTTACTTTGGCAGAAGACCAGCACTACAGATACAGAAGCTGTTAAAGGCTACAGAAAGAGCAATTGATTCTTCAGATGTTGCCAGCCCGAGTACCCATGAATCAGACTGTAGCAGTTAAAGGTGACACTGCTGACATCTGAGTGCCAGCTCTTACTCCCAAAGTAGACAAAGTAAGAGTGTGTGAATGCTTCAACCACTCTGATGCAAAGTCCGGTCTTTGAACTGCACTCTCCTTCAGGTCCACTCAAGTGTCAGAGACATGCACGAGTGTCCCCTTCTACAGAATCTGCTGCAAGTGTCATAGAAGACTATAACAAACCATTCTGCTACAGTATCAGCCTCAACCAATAATATCTATCTGTGGGTTAAACGAAGGTGTCAAAGCCCTTGGAAACGTCTGTGCTGTACATTCGTATGGATTTGCACATGGCCTCGCAAAACTAGCTTCGGTTACAATAACATATGCCACTTACTAGTGTAACTTCATTAACAACGATAACGATTTGGCAATTGCATCATCAAAGAACTTTTTTCCAATCATTTCCCAGAGAAAGTAGGGAATAAGGGTAGACTAGAAATTAAAAATAAAATAAAAAAAAAAGAGGGAAAAGAATTTGAACTTCTATTACTGTAATTGCTGCATGGGTGGGTTATGATAATCTGTCCTCAACACTGTAAGTCATCAACTCAATTCTGTACTTTAAGCTTCAGCATAATTTAAGAGGTACTTGTGATATTTGACAGACGACCTAAGTCTGAAGTCTGTGTATAAGCATGCACAGACTTTTCTGAAATATTTTATACTTCTGAACCAAAAGAACGTCCACTACAAGAACACAGCTCACGGCCTTAAAAGAGTGGGCCTTGCCAAGCACAATCAGGGGATTGGAGATAATATTTTAATAATGAAAACCCAAAGTATGAGAAAGCAAGCTGCTGTGGGAAAAAAATAAATCATTTGGGTGAAAGGATAACAAACAACAAACACAAGGATAACACAGTCCTGGAGGGAAGAGGAACATGAAAGAAATCTGTGAAATTGCTTAGGTGCTTTCCAGATGTAAAATGATTATTTTAGTTTAAAAAGTTACAGTATCTGAAAGTGTTTCCAGCTTTATCAAGTAATGTATAAAATAACATTCACCTTTGCTGTGCCAGAAAACTGCTATTCAGTTCAAGAGTTTATTAATGTTGGAGCATTTTAACTTTAAAAAGGCAGAAAGGAAGATAACGAAATTTGAACCATTTTATTTTATTGATTAATTTACAATTACGACTTCTTGCCTGTTACTTTTTGTAAACTTCAAGCTTTTACTTGGTGCCATTGGTAATTTCCAGCTAGTACTGTAGCTTTTAGCATTTTCTATTACATAATATACTGTACTGGGAATCTCTGAGGCTCTCTCCCTTCTTATTCCTTGTAATAAAAGCTAGAATTAAAAATTAGTGCACTTAAAAGAATGAATAATTAAAAGCAATAACTAAACAGAAGAAATTCTTACATACAAAAACCTCACTTCATTAAATAATTGTTTTAATACACAGAAGCATAACATTACTGACGACTAATCACCAGTAAGAGGTAAAATTAGTGGTTACTACTGGCTGTGCAGTCAAATACGCTGAGATCTGAAAACACCATTTTCAATTCTAAACCCTCTTCTACATGGTGCAAGTGCAAGCTGGAACACTGCCCAGTAAGCATCATAAGCAAAACTGACTTGCCAGTTCAAGGGGAAGTTTCACACGACTGAGGTATCGAGGATCACTGCTTTAGATCCAGAGGCAAAAGTAAGACCAGGAAAGAAACACATGGAAGCAAGAACACGGACACGATCCTGAATCTATGAAGTCAATCACAGGCAGGATTTTTGCCTCATTTTATTTTAAATTAATTTTAGAAGTAGCAAGGTTTAACTCCACAGGAACGATTTCAGCACTTTTTACAGCAAATGAAATTACTGTAGGCCAGAAAATGGCTTTAAGATATAACTTTTAATATTTTAATAAAGCAGAAAGTGGTATTCTGATAGAGAAGAACTACATAATTTAAGAGGCAGGTGGTATTTTTCCTTATATGAGACATATTTGAAAATAGGTATTCTAAACTTCCCAGAACAGGAAGCCAATCCTAAGGCAGAACTGTCAGTGTTCCAGAGAAAAGCCAGGATTTTCAGCAAAACAAGCCTGTAATTCAGATAAGCAATACTCAATCTAGCACATAAAAAGTTTTGAAATGAGAGTCGACTACACAGTATCATGCAAAAAGACAAGAGAAAACTGAAAATCAAGGCCAAATATTTGCTTCTAATAGGAATTTCAGTGTGTGGATTTTTCAAAACTGCAGTTGTCAAACTTCCATCACTAGAGGGCACCAAGATCCCACCTGGGTACAAGCAACGTAAAATACTACAACTCGGCAGATAAATTCAAGGGTAACATACTTCGCAAAGTCCAAATAAGATATATGTCCGTGGTAAAATCCTGGTTTCATTTCCTTCCAGGAAGTCACATTCTTCACAAATCGGACCTGTAAAAACAGGAAAATGCTTCTGTACAGCTGGAACACATTAAGTTTCCCCATATACGGCGTTTCCTGGTTTGTAAGTAAAATCTTGAAATGCATTAGGAAAAAAGTCTATTTTGTATATTAAAGAATTTGTGCTAGCTAAAATAGACTTTTCTGCAAGCATTTTAGATCATCACAACTTAATGATCAGAAACTAAACAAAAGCAGAACACATCAATCAGAAGGGTAATTCAATGAAAGCTACTGCAAAAACATTAGCAAGACAAACATTTAAAAATTTTGTCAGGCCATTTTATTTGTAATTTGAAAGGAATGTGAAATTCCACCAGCAATAAGCAGAAATGCAAGTACACCTTTGATGGAATTGTCTGATCTGCATTTAGTCCCTCAAATAAAAACACATCAGATTTACAAGCACGTCCTTAGACTTATTTTACCGTGACATAAGAAATAAGTCTGATGGTTCATTTTTTCTCCCATCCCAAAACATAATGCATAAGTAATCCAGAAATTTTATAAATGTATACAGTGTAAATTAGATCTATAGTTCACCATTCTGAATACTTAACTTAAGCCTAATATTTCAGTGAAATATTAAATGTTAAAGCATGAAGGAGCCTTTACACAAGGGCTGATAAAGCAGTTATTGGCAAACTTGACAAAAATAGGAATAGCTTTACATTTCAAAGAATAAAGTAAGATACACTCCCCAGACCAGAAAGTAAGATCAAAATAAGTGGGACATGCAAATCCTGATACAGCTTGGGTTTATTAGATGAACAGAATATTTTAACATCAAAGCATTTAACTCTGAAAGTTATTTCAAAACTAGTGAATTGGATAATAGAGAAAAGACGATAAATTTGTACTGCCTGAGCTGTCTGACAACGATATGCCATTTCGGAAGCTGACAATTAGAAGATAGTGTTCCCTGCACATCTACAGTATCTTTTCTGTTATACAGTGACACAGATAATCACAAAGATACTGAGGTGAGACAAGAGAGTCAGAAAAGTTGGAGAACTCAAGACAACACACTAATATTCTGTAAAGTCTAATGGATTGAGAGTGCCCTGAAACATTTATTATAACCAACCAATTGAGGATTTTAAGAGGCAAGACTGGGCTGCTGCTGTTTCTTCAAATGTGCAAAACCTCACAGTATGCTAGGGATTGGAAGGGACCGCAAAAGACCACCTAGTCCAATCCCCCCGCCAGAGCAGGAACACCTAGATGATGTCACACAGGAAGGCGTCCAGGTGGGTTTTCAATGTCTCCAGAGCAGGAGACCCCACAACCTCCCTGGGCAGCCTGTGCCAGTGTTCTGTCACCCTCACTGAGCAGCAGTTTCTTCTCAAATTTAAGTGGAACCTCATGTTCCAGCTTGATTCCATTACCCCTTGTC
>NW_009725419.1:0-7348 GCF_000703405.1 Apaloderma vittatum
TAGTTCCAGGTCCTTGAGCGAAAGCAACTCCTTTCTCAGAATACTTTCTGAATACTCCTTTCTCTCTCTCCTCGACAAGGACATCACATTCACTGAACCCCTGACTTTTTACTGGTGAGAGCAATGGGATTATTAATGTTCCAAAAGATGACTTCGCAGTAATAGAGAGGAAAAGGAACTCACCCTCCAACAACACTTTAAACCTATTGGTATAGAAAACATTCTGTGTTTGTATCGCCTAGTGCTATTAATTGAAAGTGCTTTTTCTCTTTCGTTTTACATTTATTTTTCCTTTTTTAACTGCTTCTTTTTCTTCTTTTTCTTTCTTTGATTTCCTCTCTTTCTTTTCATTCTTCTTTTTCTTTGCACGTCAAAAAACATGCACAAAATCGAGTTATTTCAGCAGTACCAAGATTACAAAATCCAGCCCACTTAAATCAAGCAATGCCAGACTTAGAGCTACTATACAAAACTGATTTGAGCTGCATGTGTACTATGAGGTAGCCAATAAATATATCACTGAGTTTCACTGTTTACCTTGGATAACTGCCAGTACATGAACAGAAGTTGCTCACTCATGAAGTAGTAGAGTACTTTTCCAGTTGCCTTCATTATATGGGGCCAAAATTCCTGTCTTTGCTGCACATTAGTTCCTCTTCAGAGCACGGTTTGAATTATTTCTCCATCTGATTTTTTTTTTAAATCAGTCATCAGTATAATTAGCAAAATTTCATTATTATTATTATTGTTATTATTTATTGTTATTGATAATGATAGCTATTTTTGCAAGTATAAAAGCAAATAGAGAGGTAAATGTTACAACTTTTTATTTTGTGAACATAGTTAGGAACACTGGAGACTCGATTTTTTCAAGGGAATAGATAATAGCCATTCGTATACTTAAAGAACAGCTTCCGGAGGATTTAATATTATTAGGGAATTTTCCCATATCTTAAATTCAGAAATGTCTTCCATTAGATATGTAGCCAATAAGTATTGCAATTAGTGACCACATGAGGTAAGTCTGATGTACGCACTTTTGAATCCTTGCAGGTCTTTTGGCAGAAGCTGAAGCTGAATATAATTTTTCAAAGAATCGATAAAATTACACAATATTTTTTATTTTCATGCAGTCCTCTCTATCATTATTTTCATAACTTCAAGATTCCTACAGTCAAGTCTTCTGTATTGTGTAACTCCGATGTGTGTCTGGCATTGTTCCAGTTTCAATGGATGCAAAAATTCCCAGTTTATCCTAAGACTGGCTAATTATCAATATATATTGATACTGACGATATAACAAACTGACAATATGCCAGCTTCTTTTTGTTTTTCTTGCAAGGACTATAAAAGGCACATATAAGATATATTTTATTTGCTTCACTGAAGCAGGGACACTCACGGCTCTATAGAGACTACAGTTTTTAACAGAGGATGAATGGGTCTTTAACAGGGGAAAATGTAGTTTTCACCTTCTAAATCTCAAAAATAGCAGAAAATTTTCAGAAAAGTTTAGTCCAAGGAGAAATAAAATTTAAAAATTATTATTTAACTATTAAATTGATTCTGTGATCCCAAGAATGTAAACCTTGGTAAAAATTAAAGGCAACTCATAAATTGCAATCTGAAGTATCAGCAGTCTTGACACTTAAGCCATCTGTGTTAAACCACATCAGCATACTGAATGTAGTACAAGGGAAATGGTGATAGCTGTATCCTGACTAACATGGGATGAAAGAATGCTTTACTGTTAAGAGGTAATTATCTAAGTGTATTAACAAGTGCTTGTTTTGTTTTTTAAAAAAATGAACTGTGATTGATATAAACTAGAAAAGACTGAGAAACAGGCTTTAGCAATTGTATAGCAGAGAGAGGACTTGTCAAAGTCTGAAACAGAGAATAAAGTTTCTGAATGCATCTCCTTCAGTGATGATCACAAACTAATTGCTGTGGTTTCGTGGACATAATCCATTTGTTAAAAAGAAACATTTTTTTTCATCAGTGGTAGGCAAAGTTTAAATATGCATCATATATGTAAGGGGGAGTTTACCCAAGACCCCCTCTTACACAGGAGCGCTCCCGTATCTCCTGGTCTTTGGTCCTCTGTAAATCCACCATTTGCCCTATCTTCAATTCTCCTCTGCCTACACTTCACCAATCTTCTAGGCATCTCCATGCACAACTGCCTCCTCCAGGACAGCCTTACATCTGCAACAGGTTATATATATGTGTGACTACTTATCTTCAGAAAATGATATTTTAAAGGACTGCAAATTATCCATGTGCAAATGCATTAAGTGTGTGATCAATATTAGTTGAAACAATATATTATCCTCATAGGTCTTTTCAAAGAGAAGCAACATCTGGTACCTGACAGAGAAGGAGAAATTGTCCACCTGTTCATTAGGCAATTTGCTCTTTAGGACTATTTAAGTGTGAAGAGAACATAATCTGCAAACAAATTTAAGGTACTATAGTCAGAGCAAAATTAAATATTACATAGGTTCTTTGTGCAAATTAATGCCATCAGTTATGGATTTAAAGTAAGGGAGGTAGCCTTTTGTAATTATTTTTGGAAAGAGACATATATAAAACCCAGACCTGCCTATGACTATCTTATGATAGTAATCTCTCTGTATGTGGCATGCAATATGGACAAAGGATACTTCTGCGCCAATGACAAGTAATTTTTTTTTTTTAAATTTAAAAAACACACCCCAGTATCATGTCTGTACTTGAAATGACTGTAGCAATTAATCCTAAATTTGAAATTCAGTTATTGCAATTACAAGCTTTTGTAATCATGATCCAGGATGCAAGTAATCGTGAGACAAATCAGATAAGCCTTTAACTTTCTTTTTCACTTAGCCTGACCCAATTTCTGCTTTTCATGCGTATGGATGTGTCAGCACTAGTTATCTACTGTTGCAAGTGCCTCTTTCCTGAAAATAAAGTGAGAGAAGAGCTCCCCATTGGGTAACTCAGCATATTATTCTATGATTCTCTTGGAGTAAAGAGATATTTTGACAACTTCAGTAGCTGCAACTGTTCATCTTGATTGTTTTCCTACAACATGCAAAAAGAGTGGTGACTGCAAAACCCAGCCCACCAGCCCTTATTGCTTAACTTAATACTCTAGGCTCTTTTTTTTCTTTCACAACATGCAGGACTGAGGCTAATAGCAATACTTCAACTTCTCAGACGGCAACAATCTTCCACTGCTGTCTAGTTTCCACACCTTGTGAATAAATCCCAAGTGCACTGTAATCTTGGCAGTGCAATAATTTTACAAGACCTTTTATGTCACAATGCCATAATTATTTAAGCTATTACTTGCCTGTTATAATCATGAATGTTGATGCCTATGTTTCTGCCCTGATAATCCACCTTTTTAGGATTGCAAGGGAAACTGTCACTTTAACCGTGTTGCTTGTGACCAAAAAGTTAGATTTTTCACTGTATTTGGAAATGCCCAATGTGCACAAGGGCACATGCATGTAACATATGTTCTGAGATGCTGATGCACCTCCCATAATGCCCTGAGGGCTTACCTGGAAAACACTTGTCTCAAAGCATATGTATTTACACAGGTGGTTGAGAAATGTGTTAGATCACAATGCACCAAACCCTTGTTTTCTCAAGAAGTATTCACCTGTAAAATTGTGAAGTAACTGACAGCTTTGACTATTTCAAACACAGTTTGAAATTATGGCTGGATTAAATTAATCTGTTTTTTCTCTAGAGATGGTACTTTACAATGAAATGTATTTACAACAGACAGTGGTAAGTACTTCTTTCTCTTCAGTTCTTATCTGGTAATCATATGCATGCAGGATAGAGAAAAAATATTTTATACTTGGAAAATTCCCATTTGTTTATTTCTTAATACACACTTGGATGTCCCAATTTTTACTTTAGAAAACATGTCTGGTAGCTGTAAGGGTGACAAAGAATTGATTACCTAGAGCATATATTAAACTTTTATCAAAAATTGATTTCAAGAAATGCTTAGGTAATCAACCATCTTTCAAAAATGATACTGGTGTAATGATGTGTCATGAGGCTTGGAGATAGACTAGGCAAACTCTTGCAGTTCCTTCTGTCTATTTCCTATATTTTTCAAGTTGATGTGCAGGACTCCCTGGGAAACAAAGGGGCATTAAAGTACAATAAAATCAGATGAGCCAAAGCAGAAAAGCTGTATTATGCTTAAGTTAATGATGTTGTTGGGTTTGGCAAACAGTACAGCTGATTTTGTTGAAAAAAGACATTGTTTAATTTGTGCTCAGGTATTACTCTTCTTCATCCAGTGTCCCTGATGGAATGAGTGTGGAATTGAGAAGAGCAGGTGAAAACTAACTGTCACGGGAATGATTCCCGAGTAATGTTTCCAAACTATATGCCTCATACTTATTTATTTTGTTTCAATGCCTCAAATGGCATCTACGTATGCTTGCCTTTGAACAAGTGCCTGATTGCACATACTGTGACAGAGTCATGATCATCCTAGCATGTGCAGGCATGGTTTCTTGGAGTTCTTCTCATGGAAATAAAAGCAAGCTTTTCCCTTAAGCCTCGTGTGTAAACAACAACCATGGGATGAACTGGGAAAAAGAATGAGTCTCCTTCTAGGAGACCTGATCGTCCCCAGTTCCATGAGCATGGAAAAGATGAAAAAGAGTTGAGCCTGGTGAGAAAAACCCACAAAGCAACCCATGTTTCAAAGCCTAAGTCAGGAAAAGATTTGAGCCAGTATCATCTGCAAACAATGATCCAGATGGCCAGTGAGAGATCAGGTGGGATGTCTCTTATTTCTGTTATCTCTGTAGTACTGGAGCACATAGAAAGAACCACCATATAATAATTTGACAATTCTGTTTAGCAACAACAATTCTAACTGGCAAGAGCCTCTGTGTCTGTGCCTTGTACATGATGTTATCTGAAATGACACAAATAAGATAGTTATATTTTGCAACTTACATCCTGTGTAGAACATGAGCCAACAGTCAAATGTGAAAGACTGTGTAAAAAAGCATTTTCAAGTTCCCTGGAGTGCAGAAGAGAGATATTAAAGCTGATAAATCACCATGAAAGGAAGTTTAGTAACACTGCTTTCGGAGAAGCATTAGTTTCAGTATTCTTTATATTCTGGGGTGAAGCAGAACAGTTTTCCAAAACATGCAATGATTGCAGATCTTACCAGAGAAAAGCCAGCAAAGAAAAGCTAGCACAAGATACATAACCTGGCAGGAAGCTGTGAAACTATGGTTCATTTTATATTCTTGTCTTTATTCAGAGATAACTGTAGAGAAACAATGCTTCTCCTCCAACTTCTAAATCATTTGATCATGGTCTTCCTTTCCTACCCTGGATAGAAGTTAAACTGCTCCTGTAGATTCATCACCGAGTTCGGTGCACACTGAGGCTTTCCCAGGAGTATCTGTCATCAGCTTTTCATCTTGCTCTGAAGTTACAGGAAATGTTTGATCCCATAGCTGGAAGTACAAACAGTATTGCTTACAAACAGAACATCTTCCAGAATAGGAGTTAGTTGGAGCTGCCAAGTGTGGATAATAATCAGGCCTCCATGGATCTCTAGGCTAGATTACAACAGTTGATCTTTGTACAAATGTTTATATTTAAAAAATAAAGTGCTATAGTTAATCATGGATGGTTTCTCACATAATTTGCTGAAAAGCAGCTGGCACATCAGTCCTTACCTGATACGACTGGCTTTGCCACAGAAGCTGGATTTCACTCAATACCAGAATTTCCCAAGGAGATGGAAAGTATTCAGTCAACTCAGCCTGCATATTCCTAGGATGAATGTTCTGAGAATAGCTGCTTCTTTCTGCTGCTCTGATTCTCAGGAAATAATAAATGCTTATTCCTTTGTGAACTTAAGGTAACTGTGAATCTCACATCTCCAAAATTAAATGTAATATTTACTATATCATTCTCACTTTTCCGTAGGAGGGAAAGAAAAGTCAAAGACAAAGAATGAGAGAGAGGGAGAGAGAGACAGGGAAAAGGGATGGAAAAGGGAGACTGAGGAGAAAGAAAGTGAAGTGAATCAATCATCAAAGTAAATATATACTTAACTTTTTGGTTGCCAGAGCAGGGAGGTAAGGTGGAAATATTGGTAAAGTGTTTTCAAATCTTTGAGAAGCACCACACTTGGTTATAAGACTAAAGGAGATGGTCTTATACAACATGGACAGAGCAAACATGAGGTTTCTTCCCAGTTTGCTCAGAGCTCCTTTCATCACGCATCTGCTCAGAACAACAGACTGTGGTAGAAACAAAGATTTTTATGTTACCTGATGATCACTCTATGCTTCAAAGCACAAAAGCGTATGATTGTTTGCCCTTTGAACTCTAATTAACGTAAGTGTAAATATTGTTTTCATTCCTCCTTGACAAGCCATTTGCTTCAGCAGAGCTGTTTGCACTCTTTACTTTCCCATGTTACCTTTCCTACCTAGGAGCAAACAGGTCTAACATCAGCAGACTGGTCTGGGTAGAAAATCAAAGCAAGGGGTTTATAGGGTTACTCACACAGATACAAGCATTCCTACTACTGCGCTACAAAGCCCCCATTTGACATAATCTGACATCACCACTGCAATCGCAGAGGTATGGTATGTATTAGACCTAGAGGGCAGCATCAAGGACTAAGGGCATCAAGAGGCAGTTAAACTGAAACAGAGACAACATTTTTGCTTGAATACCACTGGAGGTAAAATTAATAGGCATACAGAATATGTAACAGAGCAGTTTTCCCTGAAAACCTTCATGGGTTAATGCAAGAGCTGCTGGGTTGGCAGTACATTGTCCCATATGCCAGCCAGACCCACACCACAGGGAAGTCTGCTGCCTCCCTGGGGCCAGGGTCAGAGATATTACAAGGAAACTTCCTAGTCTGGTACAGCCATCAGATTACTATCCCTTGTTGGTTATTCAGATTGGTAATGATGCCACAGTGGGAAGCCTCAAAACAATTAAAAAAGACTTCAGGGCCCTGGGAAGATCGCTTGAGGGCTCAGGAGCCCAAGCGCCATTCCTTCAGTGGCAGGGAGGAATACTGAAAGAGGCAGGAAGACCCACCTCATTAATATGTGGCTGAGAGGCTGGTACCACCAACAGCATCTTGGGTTTTTTGAACATGGGGAGCTTTATGCTGCACAGCGTCTGCAGGGAACAAATGGAGTTCATCTGTCTCCAAGGGGGAAAAAAATCCTTGCATATGAGCTGGCTGGGCTCATTGAGAGGGCTTTAAACTAGGTCCGAAGGGGGAAGGGGATAAAACTGGACCTGCCAAAGTTGAGCAAAAGGGTGGCAGGCCATT
>NW_009725420.1:0-2432 GCF_000703405.1 Apaloderma vittatum
TCCTCTCCTCTCCTCTCCTCTCCTCTCCAGGATGAATGGGATTATGGATTTAAGTGTTAAGAAAGTTAATGGCTCTTCTACGCTAGAGACACTTGGGTCTCGTCAAGCATTTTGACTGTGCAGACATATTGCATGTAACCGAGTAGTTTTGATAGAGCAAAGTTCTCTTTGCACACGTTTGGGTGTTTCCATCTCTAGCATTTGGAATAGTACACAAAAGGTATTCAGCAACTTCCTGAGCACACAAAACTGTGTTCTCTTTGTATGCATAAAGCAGTACATTTGCACATCACTAGAAAAATGGTTGATTCCTCCATTATGTCCCATAAATTATTGTAAGGAAAATGATGCATGTTTTTGTATAGAAAGGAAGTCCATTCACATCCAGCTTAAGCTAATTTATTTTTGCTTGTCTCTAATTCTGATCTTTCCATTACTGGGAGTCCTTTCATTGCCACATTTTAACATTGCAACAGGTCTCACCTGCAACAAACTTTAGATTCAGGCCCTGAATAAACCCTTCTGGACACAAATGCTTGTGACAAAGGAACAACTGTTGAGGGCTCTTAGTCTGTCAAATGAACAATGTCTCCCCTAACCCTCTTTATCTTCAAGAAAGATGGTATTATTTCCCTAACACATATTAATGAAAGCTACATTTGATGAAAAACATGTATATAATTAAAAGAAGTCCCTCTGAGGTATCTGAAAGAGCTGTTCAGGTAGACAACCCATGCTTCTTAAAACTTCAACTGCAAGAGGCCTTCAGTGGAAAATGTTGCAGGGAGGCAGAGGAACAAACTTCTTGAGAAAAGAGTGTTATATTATTTCTCTGTCTTAGACGTTTCTCCAGAAAGCATAGCTGCAGCATGTGATCATTCCTCCTGGGTCTGATTTGGTGCAATGTGATGGAAAGTGTTTTGTGACTCTGAATAATTTCATGAGCTCTAGGTATAAACCATTGCTGGCAGAGATGATTTAACAATTTCAAGAAGTGGGAAGAGGCATTTGAGGGAAAGGAAATGCTTCAACATTCCTTGAACACCAATGACAGTCTCCAAAAAGGCCTGCTGGGCCCCTTTGACACGTAGCTGCCACCAGGAACTGAAAGCGAATTTCTGAAGAGCAGAAATGAACCTTGGTGGCTGGTTGCTGAGAAAACAGCTTCTGTCCCTACTGAGAGCTATGGCACCCTTACTATTGAAAAAACACAAGTGTTCCTTTAGAGAGAGTTGAATAAATACAAGCATTAGAATGATGTCATCATTTTCTGTGTGTGTTCACCAGTTTCACTATTCAATGTCCTGCTCAGGAGCTTGAATACCATTTGGTTTGGGGGGTTTTCTTTGAAAATTAGCTCAAACTTGGAGGGCACTCCGGCACTTGTATTTCATTCTGACCAGAATGCTACTGGAGAGATGCTACAGGAAACAAAAGAATTCAGAATGGAGTTTCATATTTACTGTTACTGTCGCCAGGCAAGATTTGGAAAACAATCCTGGGAGCTGAAAATCACCTCATAGATACTGTGTTTATTTGTCTGGTTTTGTTTCAGGTAAGCCAGAAGCAAGGCTAGTACATAATATTCTATTTTCCAGTTGTGGAATGCCAGTTTTCTCTTGCGGAATGCCTTAATGCTAGGTCCCATCTCCACACTACTGTTACTGCCCTCTCAGTCGCTCCCACCAAGATCAGTACCACCACAGCCAAGGGGCAATAAGTCATTTTGCTGAAGTTAAGAGGCAGCAGGAAAGGAGGCAAGAATGTCTTAAACTGGCTTTCATCATCATGGCTAGGCTTCGCGAACAAAGACATGAGAAGGGCTCTACCCACACTTGCTACAAGCACAGTGATGGCTAAAAAGGCCGATGTGGGATAGGCAAGTCCAGTTGCAAAAGGCACAGTGGAAAGTCTCCTTAGGCGGTACTGGCGAGGCGTTGTTCTTTCTGCGTTGTCTTTTCTCCTCGAGACTAATTCTTCGTGCGTTCTCAAAGCAGGCAGCAGCGTTATGGATGGTGTGTCTCCACGTCTCCTGACTGGAGGCCAGAGTGGACCACTGGTGGTAGTCAATATGGCCAAAACTGAGGTATTGTCTCAGAGAGTCCTTGTATCTCCTCTTTGGGGCTCCTCTACTGCAGCAGCTGGTGGTGAGTTCACGACAGAGCACAACCTTAGGGAGGCGGTGATCCTCCATCCTGGAGACGTGCCCTGCCCAGCCCAGCTGCATCCTCAGCAGCAAGGCCTCAATACTGGTGACCCCTGCCCAATCAGGGACAGTGACGTCAGTCACATAGTCAGTCCAGTGGATGTTTAGGATTGTACGGAGGCAGTGCTAATGGAAGTGTTCGAGGAGTCGCAGGTAGTGGCGGTAGATGACCCTTGATTCAGACCCATAGAAAGAAGCAGACAGTAAAATGGCTCTGTGGACACTA
>NW_009725421.1:0-22350 GCF_000703405.1 Apaloderma vittatum
TCATAGGCTGGACTTGATGATGTCAGAGGTCTTCTCCAGCCTCAACAACCCTTGTGATTCTGTGATCCCAGCAGTGGCTTCCTGCGGGTTGCTGGTGTGAGGTGGGCAGGAAAGAAGCCTGGCTTCTGACGGCCCTCTGTGCCAGGTGGGAGAAGGCTGGCAGCAGGGCTGAGGGATGGATGCCCCAGGGCGGGGGGCCCAGCCTTGCAGTGGGGTTAGTTGAAGTCCAGTGCAGAAGTAGGGAATGGTAAGTGGCTGGCTATGGGGAAGACAAAGCTCAGGAAAGGTGGTTTTGTTGTGCACAGGTCCCATGCAGGGATGTACCTGGCACCAAGTCACCTGCGTGGGGAGAGGTGTGGTGCTTTACAGAGAAATGCAGTGATCAAGCTCTGTAATCCAAGCAAAACTATGCATCTTTTTAAAGAATGTTCAATGCCAAGTAATTGGTGATTCCTGTGCAGGAGTTTGAATTTTATGGAATCATAGCATCATTAAGGTTGGAAAAGACCTCTAAGATAATTAAATCCAACTGTCAAACCAACACTACCATGACCACTAAGCCATGTCTCCAAGTGCCAGGTCTATGTGTTTTTTGAATGCCTCCAGGGATGGTGACTCCACAATTTCCCTGGGCAGCCTGTTCCAACGCTTCACCACTCAAGCCCAGCTTGAAGTTCGTCTGTTCTCTGTGGTTAAGGATAATATGAAAAGTTTCTATAAATATATTAATTACCAAAAAAAGGTCAAGGAGAGCCTCCATCCGCTGTTAGATGTGGGCAGACGACTAGTGACATCAGATGAGGAAAAGGCTGAAGTGCTTAATGACTTCTGTGCCTCAGTCTTTATTAACAGGGACAGCTATATAGAGGGAATCCAACTCCCTAAGCTAAAAGACTGGGACCAGGAGCAGGAAGACCCTCCCCAATCCAACAGGAACTGATCTGCTGCAACATTTAGATGTACACAAGCCTATGGGGCCAGATGGGATGCATTCAAGAGTGCTGAAGGAGCTGGCAGCAGTGATCACCAAGCCATTCTCCATCATTTATCAGCAGTCCTGGCTGACTGGAGAGATCCCATCAGATTGGAAGTCAGCTGATGTTACCCCCATATATAAGAAGGGATGGAAGGACGATTCAGGGAATTACAGGCCTGTCGGTTTAACTTCGATCCCTGGAAAGCTGATGGAGCAGGTCAACCTGAGCTGTATTATGAGGCATGTGCAGGACAACCACGTGATCAGGCCCAGTCAGCACGGGTTCATGAAGGGCAGGTCCTTCGAAAAAAATGGAATGAAATTAAGTTTTAGAATTTTTTTTATTATCTTGATTTCCAGGGCCATCACCTGTAAATTTGATAGATCTTTGTATATTGAAATACTGGGAATGAATTTTTTAATAACTGCAAGGTGTAATCAGGTGTTTAATCAAACTGAAAAATCAAAGTTGTAGAAGAAACACTGAATAACTCGACACAGATAAGGTACCAGCCCTTGTTCTCTTTAGCTGATGGAATCCTGTAAGAAGTCTCAGATCATGTAGCAAATGATGTAGACACAAATGAAGCCAAATGTTTTGCTTAAAATGTCTCATTTCTGCCTTCCCTGACTACTGTGTGTTTGCCTTTCAACTGTAAAAATATTTTATGGTCTTTTTTGGTTTTAATTTTATTCTATAGAATTAATTTATTATATAGAATTTAGGCCATCCCCATCAGTACTTGTCCACTTCCTTTTATTTTAGTAAAGACCCAAGAGACAAATTGGCAAGAGTGGTGAACTGGAATTTGGTGTCCAGCCCATGGTTTAATTCCTGTGGGGAATACAATTTCTGGACAGCAGAATGCTATTGTTTCATCCCCTTCTCATGTGCCAGTTGTTTCCTGTCACGTTAGCTGTCACAACTACAGAGAAAGCAAAATGAAGTTTTTTTGAGGCGAAATCAGCCAGAAAAAAAATGGATAGACATTTTCTGGCGCCTCTGTAACTACACCAGAGTAGTCTCGCAGGAGTTTCTGTAATGGCTCAGTCTTCATTGAAAACATATCAAGAGATGTCAGAGAACATAAAAAACTTTTGGAACTGGATATTGCCTAATGCCTGTCCTCTTAACCTCTTACTATAAAAAGCTTAACTGCCACTAATCCTTATACCAAGTCTGGAAATAATTATTGTATATTGCTTGTAAGAGGGTGAAGATTTTTGTCTATGTGTGATTTGACGTTTTCCTTCTCATACTCTTCCTCTTCTCTATAAAGATAGACATTTTCACTTGCACCGTGACATTACCTCAGTATCTGATCCCCTGAGAATCCCTGATCTAGCTTTTTATTTTAACAGTGTCCTCAAAAAGCAGAGAAGGCCTTTTTTTTCTTATTTTATAAAGGATGACTAAACACCAGAGAGTAAGGTTTAGGTCTGGGCTCCTGAAGCCAGGTGCCCAGGCTTGCAAAATTACGTACTTAACAATGGTTGATACTCTCAGTGTAAAGAACTGTGAGAATTTCGGGGTTTATCTCCTTAGGCTCTCTCTGCCTTTTCCTGAAGGCAAGTGGCTGCGCCCTTCTCACAGTCCCAATTGAGGTTCAATCTTCAGTTTGAAGCCACCACTACTCTTATTCTGCTCTTAGGAAATAAACCTCCATATAGGAAGTGGAAAACTCTAATTTAATCCTCGAAGTTTCTTGGGTTTGTGTTTTTTTTTGAAGAAGGAGGAAGATATTGCCTTACTTTCCCCCTCAGCAGTAAGGTTTTGTAGGCTATACCACAGCCGCAGCCATAATTTGCAGTTTTTTTGAATCTGTGCCCCATGCGGAGATGGGTTCCTTAGGCTGGAGGGTCTCAAACTGTGGTTAAACTGCTTGTCCAGTAGAGGGAAATCTTTGCTTCTGGTTGCTGTTACTAGGTCTCTCTCAGAATAGAAATCCAGCGGCCTCTTCGATTAAATGAAAAAGGAGCCTTGAGCATCGATTCTCTATAGCTGGTCAAGATCACTTGAGCCCTAACTTTAGATGTAGAAATTCAGTATCTTAAATCTCAGAGTGTCTCCCTGGTCTTCTTTACCGACAAAATAATTAGGTTTCTGCCAGAGGGTGAGATGCATTTCCTGCAATATCTGATTCTTCAATACTTATGAAGTGACTAGGGTGACTAACTCAGACACAGACATTTCACAGGTTCACACTTATATTAGGCCAAAAATTGTAATTCCTGGTGAACAAAATTGCCAGTATAACAGGTTTTAGCATCAGAAACCTGCAGCTCGCAACACTTTGCCTGTTTCTTCCCTTGGTTGCTGCAGAGCTGCCCATGAGGACACAGTGATTGAATATGAGCATACACTGATTAACTGGATATGAGCGTAGTGTCCATTAAGCTCTCAATTAAATGAAGAAACAAAACACTTTTGTAAAAAGGCTTTCTCTTTCTCTTACGTTCTGTAGAGTTAGCTTACTTCCCAATTGCATTTACTCCTGCAATTAAAATCAGATTATTTCTGCAGTTGAGTCTCCATTACATTAAGTTTGCTGCTGCGCAAGATTGCTGTATGCTATGCTTTCCACAGAATACGTAGCCAACTAATCATGCCCTGGAGTGTCTCTGCACACTTTCCTGCTTCCTTATAGTCTGCCAGGGCAGGAAGGAAACCCTGCAGTGGCAGCTGTAGGGTGTATGTGCAAGCAGTTGCTGTATGTAAACTTGTTATCTAGTCCAGGGCTGGTGGAATGGACAAGTGAATGTTTTGTTGCTGCTGTCATTGTATATTGCTTTTAAGTTCTACATCCCCCAAACCACGCTAGCTTCTTGTGGCTTTGCTTTTCTTGATTATTAGGAAGTGGCCAGTTTTTATAGACCCAGCCACGCTGAAGGATGAAATGGCTTTGTGGAGTTCTCCTGAGTATAGTTGTGCCATGGCATGTTAAGCCACATCCCTGTCAGATCAGATGGAGAAAGGTGCAAGATCTACTTCTCAGGCTTCCTTGAAAGCTGACAATCACCTGACTGTTGGAACAGGAGCATTAAGAAATTTCTTGTTAAAAAAACCCAACCCACAAACTGGTAACATCTGTCAGTCTGCTCAACAACAATTGCATCCCCTGGTTGCTGCAATAGTGGTAGGGAATAATGCAGTAGTACATAATGAAGAATAATCAGACAGTACATACACAGAAGAGAACTAAGCACCCCCAAATACCACACATTTCGTTTACTTAATCCTTCTAGCAGCCTTTCTCTTACTTTCTGAGATTCAAAAGATTTGAATCTGTTATTCACCTACGTTCCCAGAGTGTCACTCCATAAAAAGAGCCTAGCCCTTTAGCTCATCTTCAGGTTATACACACCCAAGCTGGCTAAACAGGATTGGTTTCTCTTTATGTGTTCAGGGAAAAGTAGAAACATCCCTTCACCTCTGCTTTCTTCCCCTGAGTCTGTAGAGACTTTTGGGTCCATTCTCAGCAATCCAAGGACACAGATTTGCTCACCTCATGCATGACTAGCTGCAGTCTAAGTTGAGATGTGTTTCACGTATATTATTACATCAAGTGGCAGGGGCTTGCAGTGAAACAACTGGAAAATATTATAAAAGATTAACAGTCTGAAAATTGGTGGTAGACTCTGAATGTAAGTTACAGTGCATTAGAAACACATCTGTAGCATGAGTAGTCCCAAAGTGCTTTTTATTTATCTTCAGAAATTCAATGTTAACAAATACCTGATATAAATTTTGTTTGTTATGATAACAACAGCTGCAATCATGGGAAACATTGCAAAACTCCCTAATTTTATTCAAAGAGCTTCTTCATATGAGAAAGTGTATATTTTCCCAGCAATTTTTGCTAAAATAGGCAAAATGTGATAGCAATCTTAATGACTACCTCCCTACTTAATGTGTTAGTGTAAAAAATAACTTTTCTTGTTTCTATTTGTAAGAAAACAAACTGTTTACCATTTCCCCCCCCTTTTTTTTTTTCCAGAAGAAACTGAAAACAGCTGTAGAAGTACAGCACCATTATCCTTTTAGATAATGTTAGGGGATGTTATGAACTATTAATAGGAAAAATGCCATTGCTCATGAATCGTGTACCTACACCCATGGAATTACAAAGCAAATAGATTCTTGGTTTTAGCTCCTCTAAGGAGAGCATTAAGACAATTCTGTTGTACATAAAATGAATAAGCTTTGAGTAACTCACATTTACTAGCATGTCAGGTTCATAATTTTTTACAGTCATAGATGAAATTGCATTTATTAAATTGCTCTTATGAAGCAGGCTTTTTTGTTCTGATAGATTCTCTAGTTCACAAAGTATAATTCATCTTCCTGTAGAATCACTGATCCTAATCTTTTGCCTGTGTTAAGATGACTGGATTTTCCAGTTTTAAATATAAGGTCCTTTATCTTAATACTCTGCAGAGATGCCCATTTGACCCCATTCCATTTCGTATTTCAGTTGCTCTGTGACATACGAGCACCATGTAAAAGGAATAGCACATGGTCAAAGGGCTCTGTTGAGAGGTGACTTACACACTGCCTGCTGCCAGATGTAATGCAGATTGCACTAAAAAAAATCAATATAATTCTGCTTTGTAACTTAGATGGCATCATTATTTTGTGAAGGAGGTTATTCATTGTACCACAGAACTGTCTTTTGGCACCAGAACCTTTAAACCAATTACAGAAGCAGGGAAAGAATATACTGTGGATTTGGCCCTGCCCAGAAGAGGTACCGAAATCCTTTCTGTTAGAAACATGTCAGTGAAAAATGTTAAACAGGAGAGCGTGTTCAGAGGAGGGCCACAAAGATGATCCAGGGGCTGGAGCACCTCTGCTACGAGGACAGGCTGCGGGAGCTGGGATTGTTCAGTGTGGAAAAGAGAAGACTTGGGGGGGACCTAATAGCTGCCTTCCAATACCTGAAGGGAACCTACAGGAAGGCTGGGGAGGGACTTTTTACAAGAGTGTCCAGTGATAGGACAAGGGGAAATGGGTTTAAGTTGAAGGAGAATAGATTTAGATTGGACCTTAAGGAAGAAATTCTTCAGCACGAGGGCGGCAAGACTTTGGAATAAATTGCCCAGAGAGGTTGTGGCTGCCCCCTCCCTGGAGGTGTTGAAGGCCAAGTTGGATGGAGCCTTGAGTAGCCTGATCTAGTTGAGAGATGTCCCTGCCCATGACAGGGAGATTGGATTAGATGATCTCTAAGGTCCCTTCCAGCCTAGGCCATTCTATGATTCTATGATTAATTGCAACTGGCATCCTTATTCAGTGCCAGAGTACGTGCTAGCTCTTTCAGTTGGGACTTTCAAGTGCTCTCTTCACATCCTTTGGTTAGTGTTTCTGCAGGCACTTGAGTTTCCTTCTAGTAATGAGTCTTTTTAGATGCTGGTGTTCAGATACTGAGGTCGATTAACTCTTGGGAAGAAGAAAGAGCTTCAGTGAGCTTGCATGTCCCAGCTGTGGTAGCTCGTGATTCACTCCAGCAGGCAGCTGTACTCAGCCCTGAGGCCTTTAGTGCGAAGAAGACAACTGTATATGGTGCACCCTGGAACCTGGACTGCAGCCTGCTCAAGGGTATTTGAAGGGGAAGGAGGGATTACTCGAGTTAAGAATGGCAGCAAAAGAAAGTCTTTCTGTTGGCTTACTGTTTGCACCATTGGTCTAAATTGCCAAACGCTTTGGTAAATGAAGATATCAAGGCCTTTAGTGTCTGGCAAGATGTATTCTTTGTTTGAAGAGGTATCCCCAGGAGTAAAGCTTTTTGTTTGAGGCAGATCTACTTCACAGCAAGAAGTTGCACTGTGCTTGCATTTCTTTCCTTTTAATCTCAGACAAAATTTATTCTCCTTGGATTAACATGAACTTGTGTCTAAGGCCTGAATACCTCTCTGCAGAGATGTGTGGCACAGACAAACTCATACCCTGAAAATTCTAGGCTATTTGGATAGGTACCTCTAATGCCTGAAAGTACAAATTAGTTTTGCAACTCTATAGTGCCTAAGTAATTGGGAGGGAAATAATATAAAGATCCTGAGAAATATCCTTCTGTTGGAGTGCATGCTTCTCTCTCTGTGGTGTAGAAGTGTTACCATCACTCCACAATATGTCATGTGAGAGGAGAGCAGTGTCTCAGAGAGTGCAGTGCTGACCATTAGTAACTGCTGCCATTTCATTATCAACCACTGTGCTGTTGCATTATTGATTAATGCTGTTGAAAGCCGTTCCTGCTGGTCCCTTATGTTCTTACTGAAAACCACTTAACATATCAGCCACATCTAATTGAATAGCAAGAGGAATGAGTGAAATGTCATTCATAAGCACTCCCTCCCTTCACAGTCATTGACAAGATGATGTATGTCACTGAATATTGACACCATCCTGAAGGCATCAAATATCATAGAGTCATTTTGGTTGAAAAACACCTTTAAGATCATTGAGTCGAACCATAACCAATGGTGCTAGGTCCACTGCTAGCCTATGTCCCAAAGCACCACATCTACGCAGCTTTTAAATACCTCCAGGGATGGTGACGCAAACACTTCCCTGGACAACCTGTTCCAGCGCTCAACAACCATTTCTGTGAAGAAATTTTTCCTAATATCAAATCCAAGCAGCCCTGGTGCAACTCGAGGCCATTTCCTCTTGTCCTATCACTTGTTTCTTGGAAGAAGAGACCAAATCCCACCTCGTTACAACATACAACCTCCTTTCAAGTATCTGTGCAGAGTGATAAAGTCTCCCCTGAGCATTCTTTTCTCCAAGCTAAACAGCTCCATTTCTGGAGACTCACGTGTTTCACTTACTGTAGGGACTAGAAGTATTCTGTACATCTTAGTTAAGCATTACTATATCTCAGAAAGATTGGTAAATATGATTATAATTATTTGCTAAATCTGTAAGTTGAATCACATAGACATTCACTGACATAGTCTAATTTCTTCTGAAGTCAGTGGTAGAACTGTAAATAGAAGCTAGCTAATTCTTAAATGTTGGTATTACAATGACACAGGAGGCATCAGTCAATATTAGGGCCTCAGTATGCTAAACTCTCTACATAAGAGGCAAAAAGTCTTGACTATAAGGAATTTGCATAGTGAATAGCCAAGACAAAATGCAGAATAAGGTATTAATGTCTCCATTTTACTGTCCTTAATAATTTGCTTTAATTTTTAGCAGTTGGACTAGATAATTATTGTAGGTCCCTTCCAGCTGAAAATACCGTATTTTATTTTATCCTATTCTATTTTATAGTCAGAATGCAAAGAAAAGTGATTTGTCTAAGGCTGCTGTGTGCCACCAGGAGAACCCAAATTCAGATTTCTGAACTGTGTTCTAGGCAATTTCTTATAGTTATTTTACAACACCCTTTTGGTCCTTGAGGACCTGCTTCCTCCTCAACATGTAATTTTATACAGAGCGTGTATGCGCATTCCTCATCCTTCTTCTCTTCCCTTTTCCAGAGACTCCAGTACTTTAGAATGGAAATAATAATTCATTGCCATTCCTGATGACACCAGCATGACATAGTGGGGTGTTTATATATCTTTGAAACAATGGTCTGTCTTCTTTTATGTCAGACAAGTGATGAGGCAGGTGTGTCTCCTGGGCAAAACAGGCCACTGCAAAATGAAGCACGATATCAAGATAAGACTGTCACTGTGCAAGTCTCTGCTGCCCCAAAGCTAATGTGAACGATCTGTTTTTGCAAGTGCTTTCACATTTTTGTTCTTTATTATGAGCATATACAGCACATAAGTGTTTTTAGTATTGGCTGACTCTGGTATTTTGTAGTCACGATTGTGGCATTTAAACAGGAGGTGATCTGTTCTGCACATGGAAAAGGGGCTGTGTTATAAAGGAAATAATTAGAAAAAGTGTTGCTATTTTTTGGCAAGAGGGTGTTATGATTGTTTCTCAAAGAATATACCCAGTGTTCATTATGTTCATGTGATTTAAATCTGATTTTTAGTCTGTACCTGGGGAGCATTATCATTGTGTTAGAAGTGTAAGTATGATATTAAATTGGAAAGCTCTTACATATATATAGTCTCATCCATTTCTTTTTTAGCTGTGGTATGATATTGCTTCCCAGTTTCAGCCTAAGAGATGTGATTATTTGTATGAAATGAGCTTTGTCACTTGAACAGCAACTATTGTAAATAATTGAGATCTTTTTGTAAAACTTCATTATATTGTTAATATCCAAAATCCGTTTGGTATGATAAAGAAGTAATTGCCCTTGGTTAAAAACTTTCCTTTCAAAGACTTTCCCTGGCAGTGATTTTTAAAACACATTTCAAGACTTTCTGAAAATCTTGAAATACAAGCATGACATGACTGTATTATGAAAATGTGTTTGGTGAGGGACACATAATTATCTTCAGTTTCCAGATGAAGCAGAACTGATAACTTATCTCTAATCACTGCTGCTAGCAGATTTATTTAGACACTTATTGAATGCAGGCTTTTTTTTTTTCTTTATTTTTTTCTTTTTTCCTGCTGCACCACTCTTGTACAGGGAGAAGTTATTTTTACAGGAGGCATTGCATCCAGGATATATGCATCTAGCTGAAAGTTGTCTCAACGCAGGAAAAATCATGAAACATGTATCCCTCACATCTCAGGGATACAATCTTTCAAGGAAAATGCTCAGCTATAAAAACTGTACATTGTGGCACCATGTGTGCATGTATTAGAACACACAGTGTCAAATATAATGCCAGGTTTTCTGAAGCAGGCCTATTTATTTGGTTTAAAACATTGTGTTGAATTGATTATTAATTGCTAATATTCCAGCTGAACAAAACCTCACTTCAGATGGGTGCAATTGCTGCTCTGGATTTAGACTTTGTCCAGCAATGGTCCTCTACTGCAGCGTGAGGATTCTAGAGACATATATTTGAACATAGAAATAAAAAGAACATGGAGGAAGCTGGCAACAAGATTATGCCAGCTAATGCTCTTATAAACAGATTTTGAACAATGCTACTGTGTTGGATTTAGGGGATGGGTGGGTTACAGCCCCGGTGTATTGGTTTATATCAGGTATTTTTTTCTCGTGCAGGTCTTTACTTTTTTTTCCTCCATGTGGTTACCAAGGAATACAAAGCAAGCTATCACTGTGGTTTAGATGCAAGCAAGATCTAAGAGCTCCGGAGCCGCTGAGAACATGGATACAGCATCTTGGATGTCAGGATGATGCTCTACTGGAAGAGGAATCAAGGAATCTATAAGGAGCAGAGGCTTGTTTCATGCTGAGTTTTGTGAAGATCCAGACCAGCTGTGTTATACAGAGAGAAAGTGTTGTCTGCAGGAGGGGACTGTGGGGAATTGCTGCCTGGGACTACAGGACACGTTATGGGTTGCAGGATAAGAGCGTTTGAGGATTGCACAATTATAAGGATGCTTAGGGAAGGAACCACAAGCAGGGAAAGGAAGGAATAGAGGTAGTTTGGGGAAACAGATGGAAAAGGAGCTAAAAGGGGGAAGTTGCATGTAAATACATGGCTGGTCAGTAGCTTTGTCTGTCCTTGCTCAGCAGCGTGTCCTGTTTTCTCATTAAACTCCATTTTTACTTTCCTGAGTGCAGGACTCTCTTCTCTGTGTGTGGAGGTCTGAGCAGCCAGCAACTGGAGTGAGACCATGGGGTCACAAAGGAACCCTGTCTGTGGTGTCAGGAAATGGCCTGGCTGAAGGAACGCAAGTTGGTGTGTGATCTCTCCTAAACATCAGCCTGGGCTTGCAAAGTAGCCAGAGCATGTACCTCTTGAGAGTGAGACAACTGGAGGAGCTGGCTGTGGGAGCGAGTGGAGATCCCAGCCTTGTGGCAGGGAGACCGTAGGGTCTGGGGTTGACTGAGAGATCAGACCACTGTGTCTGTGTGTGTCTCTCTGTGCATCAGAAAACTGAGGACCCGGGGCCATCTACAGGAGGGACTGAGTGTGTAAGCCCAGATACTGGAGGCAGCTAAAGCCAGTTCTTCACATTTTCTTGCCAGTTTACATCCGTGCAAGGTAGGGCTCATTCTGATCCTATAAAATAGAGTGTTTCAATTTACCCCTCCTTCCTTTTAAGACTCCATAAAAACATATTTCTATGCTCTATGTTTGTAGTTATGGTGTATGAGATGCAGAGATTGCACATGATGAGCAAGAAAATAGAGAATTTTTACCTTCCTGCTTTTTACAGCCGTTTATTTTCACTCTATAGAGGTACAGAGTGCTCTTTGTGTCTGGAATGCTTAGCAGCACTATTCTATATCTCTTTTATAAAATAGACGTCCATTCTGCATCCAGTTCATTTGCTGTAGTTGTTTACCCAGGAAATCTCTGGACTGAGAATATCTGTAACGCACTGGGTGAGGCGGACAGGCATGTGAATTGTATCTAAGCAATCCAGATGAGGAGAGGAAGTACTGTCTGGTTTCTTCTGCATGCTCCTGAGGCAAGCCCCTTTCACAAAGAGTTCTCTGAGATATGTGCTGCCTATTGACATGTCTCACAGGTAATAAGTCTGTCACAGCATCCCTCAGAAATTGCTTCAGGGTTCTGTCACAGCAAACCTCACCACTTCTGCATGATTAATTACTGCCAAGTCCAGTCTCAAGCAAGAGCCAGTAATACATGGATATACGTGTGTAAGATGTGGCAAAGTATACAGGCAGATGTATGTGCTTGTATGTAATACAGTTCTCAGTATATAAGGCTTCATAACAAGATTTGAACAGTCTCTTAGCAAGTGAGAGAGAACATTTTGCTTTAGTGTGGGCTAACGATTTTTTTAACATTTAATGAAGGCTGGGAAGTGGCCTTTACAAACGAGCAGCACTCTCAGGAATGAGAGGGATGCCTGCACCTGGCCTCAACAGGCCTATCAGCTGTCTGAGGAGCTGAAAGCAGTAAAGATTTTGGGGGGTGAGCATTGACATTATCTCCTGAATAAATTAAGAATTGGTAAGTCTCTTAATGGGGAGAAGGAGTCAGGGTGGAGATGAGAAGGACAAAGTGAAAGAGGCTGTAGAGTTTAGAATTAATCCAAACAGATGCTACCAGAGGGAGGAAGCATGCATTCCCTGACTGAGGACTTCTTTAGGTTTGTTTCCACAGGATATGACAGACTTACATTAGTACCACACTGTGAGCTTCATGGTCAAGGCACTGCTTTGAGATAATAGAGTATAGGAAGCTTTCTGCATGTAATCCAAGGTTAGATAAATACAAACCTAGTCATCTTTTATTTCTGTTCAGCCATTTTGCTAACTTCTGTTTCTATTCAGAAACTTTAAATGAGAAATATAGTGCCCTAGGCACCATTTCCTACCAGCAGATGGGTCCTACCAGGGGGTGGTATGGATCTTACGAGCTGTGAAAAATTAGGTGGGATGATTAGACCCTGAAGGAATCTAACACTCCCTCTCACTCACCCCTCCTCACCAAGTTCAATAAATCAGTGCACAAAAGCTTTCTAGAGAACAACCAATTCAAAACAAAACTTCATTTGTGTGGTTGCAATTATATGAATGCTAAGCAACACCTGCAAAAAAGCAAACTGTGTGGTGGTGGAGCTATTGTGTCCTTTCAGAAACATTTAATAGAGTTCCATTTTAAAAAGAGGGGAAAAAATGGTTAACAAGTCTATTCTAGAAACTTTCTACAGCAGCTTTCCATGATGGTTTCAGAGTCACTCGTGATGACAAGTTCTTCATTATCACCACAAACTGTTCCTACCGTAAGTATGAAGTTACTCAGTGTTATATCAGGGCAAAAAAGCACACAAGAACCTCTGTTACACTCATGTGAGTAGATACAAAGAACCAAAAAGCATGGAACTTCAAAGACAAGATTCTGTCTTAGGTGTTAACCCCTTTGGCCTGAAATGATGACATAAAATTGTGTAGTGTCTTTTGATTTAGTATGTCTTTGACAGTTTGTGCTTTTTGAAGCTGTATGACAGCCAGAATATCGCCATCTTTGGTTCATTTAAGTGGGAGATGGGTAGGATCCATTACCCTTTCCATGTGTTCTGGTCCAAACCTGTCCTGGAGAAGACAGTGAAATGACGTGTGTCATTGGTTAGCACATCACCCCAGCAGGCACAGCGGCAGTGCTAAACTGTAATCCTCGTCACGTGTACATCAATAATTCCTTTCTCTCCAGTGTAGTTTCACTGCTGCTGTGAAGAACATCGGTTACAATGCCAGAATGTTGGAAAGCAACCAGAAATTTGGCTTCCATAGATAAAACAACGCTTTAAAACAGCAGTGATCTATCTCAGACTCATTAAGTGTTTGAATATCAACAGGAAGCTTGATATATAAACCTAGCTTTTATTGCTTTCATCTTTATAATTTTAATATGGCCTTATTTATAAAACGGATTTCATTCATGTAATAACTGTGTAGGAATGACTTGCAGGCACTGTTAATTCCTTATCCAGGATTACAAATATAATAAGAATAAAATGGAAGTAGATATTATGGTATTAATTCTTGTATTTTTGGAACACATCAAAGTCACATAACCTTATGTCTAATGATTTCATTTAATTATAGAGTTCTACATTTTTGTCTTCAAAGAAATCTACTAACAATGACTAATTAATCCTTGCATCAGCCCTTTGAAATAGGTAGATAGACATAATTAATCCCATCTAACCGATTCCTTACCTAAGGCAATACATTGAATTTAAGCCAAGATTAGAGCTCAGTCTTATTCTGTGGTCATTTCGCTAAACCAGCAGTTCCCAAGTTCCCTTAGATAGAACTCACTTACTGTGGCAGTTCAGATGGATGTATGCCTTGGCCTGGACTGAGCCTTCCTTCCCTGTCTTCCACCTCTCTGCCAAAATGCTGCTCCCTCTTCCCCTCAGAAACTACTTCCACCCCAGTCAATCCAAGTGTGGAAGGTCTAACTTTTCCCCTCCAAAATCCTGTGCCTGTCTTTCACTTGCCTATGCCTGTCACAGCTTGACTGACTCTTTGCACCTCCTCCCACAAGTTCCCTGCCCTCTCTGCCCCAGACACTGTTCTCATAGACCATGGCCTGTACCAAGGTGCAGCCTTATGAGCCTGTGGTTCACGTGTCTGTTATTGTAGGTGGAGATTCATGAAAGGTTTTGCAGCACGTGAGTTACAAAAGTACTTTGTGGGATCAAGGGCAAGCATTGTTGTTCAGGTAATATTAAAGGCTGAGGAAGTCAGTGAGTATAGAACCAAAGAGAAGCTGGTGTTGTAACAATATTACTTGCCATGAAAATTTTTAAGTGGTAATAATAGACTCAAGTGAAGCAGTTCTGAACACCATAGCAAGCAGCAGGGATTGCAAAGCAACAACAGTTGTCTGTGGTGAACTGTGATAAAGTCCTGATTTGACAGAAGAAACTAATTCTGCACAGCGTATAATGATGGATGGAGTGTAAGAAAAGAGAGAAAAGAACAAAAGAAAAAGAGATTCCCACCTCATGTCATCAAAGAACTCCATCAAAACCTGAGAAATAGTGCCAGAACCTGGACTTTCTACCATGATGATGTTTAAGATGCAGTTAGATCTTACTTGGCTATAGCTTTCCTTATCTAGTAGGAAACAAAGTTAATGTCTTGTATTCTGTAGTTACCGATAACAAAGTCACATTTATGATTGTTCTTTGATGTAATACGTAAAATCAGAAAAGCTATGCGCCCTAACTGTAGGGATTCTGCTTCCTGACAGATCAGTGAATGGACCAGAAATATTTCTACAGGAAGCTGATCTGACTGCCCGCAGTTGACATTCCACACTTTCCTTTTACTCATCATTTCCTTTGCATTATGGAAGGCGTTATGTCTCCATGTGACTGCAGGAGAGAGAAAAGAAGAGGATGCACAGAGGACCTGAAATTCTTCAGTAACATTGCACAGTATCTAAGGATTTACTCCAAACCCAGTGTGCCACTGCAGAACATCAGATTTATCTCAGCATTCCCAGAAGTGTAATTTTCCATGGGTGAGTTTGCATAGCTATGGCTGCTGCTTGATTTCATTTCCTTTAGAAAAATATTTGATGCTCTGCCCCATACTTTCAGGCTCTCTGAAGCTGACTAAAACAGTTGATATCTTCTGAAAATAGATAGCCTGCTTCAACCACAGATTGATTTGCCTTCAACTAGATAAAATTCTGTGTAGTGCAGAAAGTCAGGTGAATGATCGTAATTGTCCTGCTTGGCTTTAGGTCATTCGATTTACTTGGGTACTAAGTTTTCCCATTCAGCACGATTCAAGAGAGTAAAATCCAGAGCTCTGTAAAACAGGAATTGTACATTCAACCGAATGGAGAATGGCTGAGTATAGACATATGGCAGATTCATTTTTCAGGCTGTTGATAATCTCAAAGAACATGTAGTAACAGAACAAATCAGCGTGTTGGTGGAGGTTCCCCCGCCACCCACAGCAAATGATATTTTGGGGCATATAAATAGGAGTCAATTACAGTAACACATCTCTTTCAATCTGAGTAATTTCTACTGAAATCCAGGATGACTACTGTCAAAAGAAGATGTACAAAGGCATAGCATTCTTTCTGCTTTAAAATAATTATATACTGCAATTACATGCAAGAGAAGGCAATTCACTTAAGGACTTTCTTGGAAGGAGCAACTTAGTGGAAATATGAATGTTTGTCTGTTTCCTGACATAGTTAAAATATTAAATGACAGATAACCTAGGATCACCCAAACTAGATAGCAAAGCTATATTGTGTGGTACTGTCTGACATTGAAATTCTGCATCCTGACATTTGAATTAAAACATTTCTTTTACAGCCACGTTGAAGGTCTCTGTTCTGATATTTTCTCTTGTACTTACATGACTCTAGAAATGTTTAACTTATGTAGAGGCAGTGTAACAGTGAAGATTTGCTGCATAAAATCTTGAAGGAAATTTTCTTCTAATCTAGGAATATACTTTTTTGATCTCTTGAATTAAAAGCCCAGGGGCATCTCACAAGCATAAGGCAAAGGCCTAGCCCCACTGAAGTATTACCAGGTATTTACTCAGTACTGAACAGAATCCTCTTAAGATGATGACTGCTGAGATATATTCTTTGTCTCTCTCAGTAACAGAGGGAAAAATGAAATGCCCTCTTTCCACTATGCAAATTTTGCAGGCAGTTTACTGCATTTAATGAACTGTTATAGCATATGTAGATGAGCACTTCCCAGCCGCTCTCCACAGATCTGGCACATGGTAATCACTTGTCCTATATTTCTGTGCTATATAGTGGCTTCCTCTGCTCATAGAAACACAGCCTGCAAATGGAAACAAAGGTGCCTAAAGGCTTCAGTTTGCCAAAGGTTAAATCTGTCTCCCTCTCACAAGCCAGGACTCATAGATTCATAGACTACCAGATTGGAAGAGACTTCAGGGATCATCTAGTCCAACCCTTGACGTGAGGGACATGAGGAACTGGCTGGTGGTATCTTTTCGGTTTTCAACAAAGGCAAAGGCTAGGTGGTAGACAAGAAAGTCTGCTGCTCTTCTTGCCCTACAGCTCAGACCAAATAAGACTGTTTCTTCTTTTTTGTGTAGGCTTTCGCCTTTAGAGCCACAGAACTCTCCATGGAGCTTTGAGCTCCATCTGACTGCAGCAACTTTGCTAAGGTCGTACTAGGATTGAGATAGTCTTACAGAACCAGTGCAGGTAAAAGGAAACATGTTAAGCACTTTCAGTGAAATTCAGCTTGTTGCAGAGCGTTTAGTCCATCAGTAAGGTGCCTCTTGAGGTCAATTATGCATAACCACAACTTTTTGTAGATCTCTTTTTTGCCTCTCCCATGTTAGGCATAGCACTTCATTCTTTTCTCTCTTTGTTAATATAAAATTAATATAAAACAAGTCCACACTTGTTTGTCCAAGAATATTTATTCAGAGCCTGTGGATAACTGCATGATAGCTTCCTGTCTCTTAGCATAATTAGTACTAGTGCTGCATAGGTTATATCAGCGTATGAGCAAGAAACTTTGTGATCAAGGCTAAAGTCCTAGGGGTCAAATGCTTATGCTGGGGACTATTTTTCTCCACTTATACTGCTAGTTCCAACTTCTCTGCAGGAGTGGTATTTGAACTAGTCTTTGAAAATGTTCTGACTGTCCTACCATTACTTGGGAACAAAATATGAACCTGAACCTTCTCGCATTTCATATGTCTTGCACCTGGAGAAAGTGTTTGTTTATATATAAGATCATATATACTATGTGCATATATACCTTATATATGAAATAAGTATATATACACATACATGTATATAAAATGCATACGCCAGCATTGCCTCCAACAGATATGTACTTCAGTTGCAGTTCAGATCAAATTTGAAGAAGATTTTAAAGAGTAGTTCATTATTTAAGTTGCCAGCCTTGAGGTGTTATGCATACATGCTCAGTACACTCTAAAGATTAAACTGTTTAACTATTTTGAGGTCAGTCTGTAAAAATGGAAATATCCTGGAGCAGTAGACACTTCTGCAAGTTCTGGTCTCATAGATTTTAATTTTGAAAACATAAGCTGTTTAGACATATACTCTGCAGTGAACATTTATTAAGTTAGGCAGGACATAGAAAGTTCATTGGAAATTTTAAGAATGTTATCTATTTGATCAAATATTATATCAAAGCTTTTATTTCCTGAGTCAGGAACAGAAATACAGTGGTTAAGTTTCGCATTCAATAAATCATCTACAAGTTTAGTATCTTGACTGATTCCCCTTTTCTAGATTAAACTGATCTGATTAATCTTTGAACAACTTAGCTAACCAAATAACTTCTCACTCAAAGGAAAGTTTCTCTATACACTTTGCACTTCATGTACATGTCCAGCACCAGTGGGATTTCTATACTAGGGTCTAGGCAGAATATTCTGAAACCAGAATCACCCAAATACATCTCTCTACATTCATACACTGTCTTTATGATAATAATCACAATAAAGATTTAGGCTAAAGCTGCAGTCACTGATTTATTTCACCCAGCTTTTAAAGACCATTAGGGAACTTAAAGTACTGACTAAAGCAGTGTAGGTTTTTGTATTCAGTAGCTGTATTTTTAGAGCTGCTGCTTGGTAGAAAGACCATCTGATTAAGGTGCTTTATGAGAAGGCTTAAGTCTCTGACCTCCGCCTTTGGCCTACAAAGCAATAGACTTTCCCAAAGATTTGAGTTCAGATGAGAGTCAAATGTATTTGACAGAAGTAACCTTCCGAATAAGGAACAAATATTAATGGACTACAAAGGGACATAAGGAAGACTAGCTGTTCAATCTAGGGGCTTAAAGTTTGAACATTTTGAACATTTCTCTGAAAGTGTGCATTGAGAACTACTTTTACTCTATAGAAAATGTAAGAATCTGCTTTCAGAAATGGAGCATATTAATTTTATTATGCAAAACACTGCTGACGTCAGTGATGGAGTCGCTAAGACAGTGACTCAGGTAAATTATGATCTCACATTGAAGAACTACAGGTCAACCTAAACCCAGATCTCCGGGGTAGAGATCGATATGCTTCAAAGTTGCTTTGTATTTCTTCAGATTATGAACCCTTTAGCGCGATCATCTCCACAGCAGCATGAGACAATATATATATTTAAACTCAATTTTACTTACAGATCAAGATTTTATGGCTCACAATCTTCTCTAGTAAAATTTTTGCTTTATTCTGAATGACCAAAGAAAGCCAGGCTCAGCAAAATTCCTAGTGAAATAATGAGTGTCCTTACTGCATTGTATTTGTACCCTCAAAGCCAAAGGGTGCTTGACAGAGTCAAGAGTGATGGCGTACTAAGGACTTCAGGATTAGGCCTAGAGGAAGTAAAAAAAGATAATTATCATTATCCGTTAATTTCTCCAGAGTTGAATAGAAACTCTTTTGCAACAATGCAAAGGAAAGTCTTGTTGAAAAGGCACTTATTTTTACTGCTTTTAGAAATGTTTCCAAACAGTCTTTTCCAGCAGCTGTGAGAATCAATGTAACTTCCTCCCAGGGCATAATAGTGACAGCATGAATTGTCTTTATGAGTTTTCTTAAATATGAATATTGCAGTCCTGGCTGTGCTATTTGGAAATGAAAAGCTTTGGGACAAATATAGTCCCAAGTCTGATATCTTTTACTTTGCCAGGGAAACAGTTTCTGTTCCCTGTCATACAGTTTCAGTGAGGTACTTCCATGAGAGTCTTATTCCATGGACTACTTAAAAATGCTGAAAAATGAAAGTCAGAGCCTCACATTTTCTCTCCTGTGGAAATATGAATGGCCGGAAAACTGGTGGTGACTACATCTTGAATTGTCTCCTGAACAGAATTGTTTAAAAATGATTTCATGGAGAAATCTGGTTTTTGACTATGTAAATTTAAGCAGTTTTTCTCCATGAATCTCTAGAATGCGTAAAAGGCTTGGACACAGAGGTCTAGTACAGCAGTGCTCTTTTGCCCTCTCCTTGTTTCCGCCTCAAATCTCTGCCAGATTTCTCAGTCAGCACCTTTGCAGATGAAGCTGATTGAAGTCCAGGTTTCCTTGGAAACTCTTCCCTTTCCTGATCCAGGCTTGGGATTTACCTGGTGAACTGGATAGGAGAACTGATCTAGCTGAAAAAAAGTCACCTTATCTTGTGCTGGGCTTGGTTTCAGCTAGATCAGCTCCCCAAACCTCTGTCTGATGGTGCTAGTCCAGCATAAAATCAGGTAGAAACATGCAACAAGGCATAAGAAAGAGATTTAAATCCTAGATTGCTATAGGTTTTCAGTGTTTTTTCTGCCTAAGAAGAGCAACTTGTCTTTCTCTTGATTTACTTCAGCCTCTCTTGGTTTACCCACAGAACAGTGCAAGTAGATGCCAAAATATTTTGCAAGATAAGAAGCATGTAACATACTGTACAAGTGTCATATGAAATAGGTGAGATAAATGCAACATGAATGCTCTGAATCAGCTTCAGCACAGCCTGCCTAGAAGTGTTTTACAGTAGCTGGCCTTCTTTCCCCTATGAGCACAAGAAAACCTCTGTCTTCTTCACTCTAATGGAAGTTTTGGATCTCAACATTGAGTATCTGCATACTACAAACAAGTCAGAGAGACACCTGCAGAAATCACAGTCAGCAGTTCCTGGAGTTGTGATGGTTTTTTAACCTTTGCTCCCAGTCCTTGCATAGCTAGATGGTATTTAGTGATCTCACAAATCTGACATCATAGTTCTTGTATAGGAAATGAAATGTCAGAACATTAGCATATTCTTATCAGGGATGAAGGATATTGAAAGACTGGAGAAGAAGTTGAAAACAAAATGAGCGTATTTTTGACCAAAAAATAAATTGAGTTGCCTGACCTTCAATGGTAAATCTTCCTGTGAAGTTTTCAGAGCTTTTGTAGCAGCCTTATCTTGCCTGCTGTACTAGAGGAAGTTAGAAGTTAGGTATTTTTTATACCTATTTCCTTCTCCAGTTGCCACAGAAGTAAATTTATATTTTCCATAAATCCTTAAATACTCTAGTCCATCTGGTTTTTATTTAGTGGTGGCTTTAAAGAAATACCACTAGAGGGCAAGATGACAGCTGTAAGCTATTTGAATTTTGGGACTTTAGTCCTGCTCACGTTGAGATCGATGAGAAATCTTTGACTCCTGTGGTGCTGAAACAAGCCTTAAAAAATCCATTCTCTTCCACAACTACTTAAAATTTTCCCTGAAGTCCTTAAATACAGAGAAGAAGTTATTTAATTTAAGCTAACATGCTATAAATAACTTAAATGTAATTAACAAAAATTATATATATTGTCAATCAGTGTTATAAAACAAGATACAGGTATCACATCACATCACAGGTCCTGAAATTGTCTAGAGGCTTTACCAATTCTGTGATAGTTAAATAAAATAATTCAACTTATATATATATGTATATACGCATGTCCATGCCTACACATATACACAAATTTACCTCTACATTAACAATATAAATGGAGTGCTGAGCAAATGCAGAAGACCTGAATTTTATTCCTAATACTATTTTGTTGTTCCCTAGAGCTTAAAAAAATGCTTTAAAAAATACCTAATGCAGTCCTACAGCCAGAGGCTTTGAGCTTGTCAGATGGCATAAACAAAGCCACAGCGGTCCTGGTCAGTACTTGAATGAGAGGCCTTAGAGGCAAGAAGGGAGTCTGTGAGATGCATGTATTTTCTGCTTTTAATCCTGCTGCTATTTCAGTCTCCCACAGAAGTTCTTGCATTTTCGTTTGTTCTCATCGTGAAGCCTTTGTTTCCTCTTCTTTTTATATTTAAAAAGAAAATTGTATACAAACAGTGGTAAAAATCCTAAATTACCAACTCATTTTTTATTCTAAACGTTAGTTGCATAAGGCTTCAAAGGAAATAATAAGCAGTGTTGGAAATAAGGTCTTTAGCATTTGGCTCATTGTTAAAGGATGCTGCGGGTAACATTTCAATTACCAAGTTACTGTGGCCTCAACCTGGAACTGTTTCCCTTTAATTTTGTCCCACAAGTGCGCATAGCTGTGATAGAACTTTTTGTTACATTTATACAGTATTCTTTGCTTTACAAGTCCCTAAACACACTTCATCATGCATACAGCATGTTGATACATTAAAGCATTTTCTCATGCAAGAAGTGGGCATTAAGCCTTGGAAAAATAAGTCTGTTAACAGAGCAAAAGGGAAAGGCACCGGTGTGTTGGCTGTTGAAATCAATCTGAACTGCTCTAGCCTGCCGAGTATCTAAATCTGCCATGTCTTCACATGGTTGTGCCTCAGGTTTAGCCCAGGAACAGGACAAGGGGAAGACAACTCTTGGACTTGGAGGGAAATCTCAGCTCATCTTGCCCCCTGGAGAAAGTTCAAGCATGAACTTTCCAAGAGTGACTAGGTATTCTCAATTTTTAAAGCTGTCTAAAGAGAGGAAATCTGATTTTCAGCACAAGTTTTGGAGGGTTCATCCTGATGAAACATGCTAAAGCTTTGAGCTCTTCTTGCTTGGCAGGACAGTCCAGTAAGTCATCCCTGTCCCTACACCAACACTCTTTAAACCCCCAGCCTGGTGTGTTAGGCCCAAAAACTGTGGACTTTTGTGTCTGATAGGTCCTTGGGGACAGATCCTATTGGCCACAAAATCAGCTGAGAGAGCTGTCCCTTCTTTGCATGACTCAGATCTTGGGTAAGCACCAGGACTGAGCCTTAAGGGCCAGCCAACTCCCAAACAGCCCAGATGTAGCTACACCACCTCCCAGGGAGGCCCCATTTATATTGAACTGATGTCCCTGGGGCTTGGAAAAACAAAACAATGGGCTGTTTAAGTCAGGGTGTGTCGTGGTTTGACCCTGACCGGCAGCCCG